>NC_092266.1:33035756-33270756 GCF_036320965.1 Panulirus ornatus
TGAGTATTTTGAAGGTTTGTTGAATGTGTTTGATGATAGAGTGGCAGATATAGGGTGTTTTGGTCGAGGTGGTGTGCAAAGTGAGAGGGTTAGGGAAAATGATTTGGTAAACAGAGAAGAGGTAGTAAAAGCTTTGCGGAAGATGAAAGCCGGCAAGGCAGCAGGTTTGGATGGTATTGCAGTGGAATTTATTAAAAAAGGGGGTGACTGTATTATTGACTGGTTGGTAAGGTTATTTAATGTATGTATGTCTAATGGTGAGGTGCCTGAGGATTGGCGGAATGCGTGCATAGTGCCATTGTACAAAGGCAAAGGGGATAAGAGTGAGTGCTCAAATTACAGAGGTATAAGTTTGTTGAGTATTCCTGGTAAATTATATGGGATGGTATTGATTGAGAGGGTGAAGGCATGTACAGAGCATCAGATTGGGGAAGAGCAGTGTGGTTTCAGAAGTGGTAGAGGATGTGTGGATCAGTTGTTTGCTTTGAAGAATGTATGTGAGAAATACTTAGAAAAGCAAATGGATTTGTATGTAGCATTTATGGATCTGGAGAAGGCATATGATAGAGTCGATAGAGATGCTCTGTGGAAGGTATTAAGAATATATGGTGTGGGAGGCAAGTTGTTAGAAGCAGTGAAAAGTTTTTATCGAGGATGTAAGGCATTTGTACGTGTAGGAAGAGAGGAAAGTGATTGGTTCTCAGTGAATGTAGGTTTGTGGCAGGGGTGTGAGGGGCAAGTATGAAGTCTGTTGTGGATGAGAGAGCTTGGGAAGTGAGTCAGTTGTTGTTTGCTGATGATACAGCGCTGTTGACTGAGTTTGGTAAAGTGTATGAAAGAAAAAAGTTAAGAGTAAATGTGAATAAGAGCAAGGTTATTAGGTACAGTAGGGCTGAGGGTCAAGTAAATTGGGAGGTAAGTTTGAATGGAGAAAAACTGGAGTAAGTAAAGTGTTTTAGATATCTGGGAGTGGATCTGGCAGCGGATGGAACCATGGAAGTGGAAGTGGATCATTGGGTGGGGGAGGGGGCGAAAATCCTGGGAGCACTGAAGAATGTGTGGAAGTCGAGAATAGTATCTCGGAAAGCAAAAATGGGTATGTTTGAAGGAATAGTGGTTCCAACAATGTTGTATGGTTGCGAGGCGTGGGCTATGGATAGAGTTTTGCGCAGGAGGATGGATGTGCTGGAAATGAGATGTTTGAGGACAATGTGTGGTGTGAGGTGGTTTGATTGAGTAAGTAATGTAAGGGTAAGAGAGATGTGTGGAAATAAAAAGAGCGTGGTTGAGAGAGCAGAAGAGGGTGTTTTGAAATGGTTTGGGCACATGGAGAGAATGAGTGAGGAAAGATTGACCAAGAGGATATATGTGTCGGAGGTGGAGGGAACGAGGAGAAGAGGGAGACCAAATTGGAGGTGGAAAGATGGAGTGAAAAAGATTTTGAGTGATCGGGGCCTGAACATGCAGGAGGGTGAAAGGAGGGCAAGGAATAGAGTGAATTGGATCGATGTGGTATACCGGATTGACGTGCTGTCAGTGGATTGAATCAGGGCATGTGAAGCGACTGGGGTAAACCATGGAAAGCTGTGTAGGTATGTATATTTGCGTGTGTGGACGTATGTATATACATGTGTATGGGGTTGGGTTGGGCCATATACATACCTACACAGCTTTCCATGGTTTACCCCAGACGCTTCACATGCCTTGATTCAATCCACTGACAGCACGTCAACCCCGGTATACCACATCGCTCCAATTCACTCTATTCCTTGCCCTCCTTTCACCCTCCTGCATCTTCAGGCCCCGATCACACAAAATCTTTTTCACTCCATCTTTCCACCTCCAATTTGGTCTCCCTCTTCTCCTCGTTCCCTCCACCTCCAACACATATATTCTCTTGGTCAATCTTTCCTCACTCATTCTCTCCATGTGCCCAAACCACTTCAAAACACCCTCTTCTGCTCTCTCAACCACGCTCTTTTTATTTCCACACATCTCTCTTACCCTTACGTTACTCACTCGATCAAACCACCTCACACCACACATTGTCCTCAAACATCTCATTTCCAGCACATCCATCCTCCTGCGCACAACTCTATCCATAGCCCAAGCCTCGCAACCATACAACATTGTTGGAACCACTATTCCTTCAAACATACCCATTTTTGCTTTCCGAGATAATGTTCTCGACTTCCACACATTCTTCAAGGCCCCCAGAATTTTCGCCCCCTCCCCCACCCTATGATCCACTTCCACTTCCATGGTTCCATCCGCTGCCAGATCCACTCCCAGATATCTAAAACACTTCACTTCCTCCAGTTTTTCTCCATTCAAACTCACCTCCCAATTGACTTGACCCTCAACCCTACTGTACCTAATAACCTTGCTCTTATTCACATTTACTCTTAACTTTCTTCTTCCACACACTTTACCAAACTCAGTCACCAGCTTCTGCAGTTTCTCGCATGAATCAGCCACCAGCGCTGTATCATCAGCGAACAACAACTGACTCACTTCCCAAGCTCTCTCATCCCCAACAGACTTCATACTTGCCCCTCTTTCCAAAACTCTTGCATTTACCTCCCTAACAACCCTATCCATAAACAAATTAAACAACCATGGAGACATCACACACCCCTGCCGCAAACCTACATTCACTGAGAACCAATCACTTTCCTCTCTTCCTACACGTACACATGCCTTACATCCTCGATAAAAACTTTTCACTGCTTCTAACAACTTTCCTCCCACACCATATATTCTTAATACCTTCCACAGAGCATCTCTATCAACTCTATCATATGCCTTCTCCAGATCCATAAATGCTACATACAAAACCATTTGCTTTTCTAAGTATTTCTCACATACATTCTTCAAAGCAAACACCTGATCCACACATCCTCTACCACTTCTGAAACCACACTGCTCTTCCCCAATCTGATGCTCTGTACATGCCTTCACCCTCTCAATCAATACCCTCCCATATAATTTACCAGGAATACTCAACAAACTTATACCTCTGTAATTTGAGCACTCACTCTTATCCCCTTTGCCTTTGTACAATGGCACTATGCACGCATTCCGCCAATCCTCAGGCACCTCACCATGAGTCATACATACATTAAATAACCTTACCAACCAGTCAACAATACAGTCACCCCCTTTTTTAATAAATTCCACTGCAATACCATCCAAACCTGCTGCCTTGCCGGCTTTCATCTTCTGCAAAGCTTTCACTACCTCTTCTCTGTTTACCAAATCATTTTCCCTAACCCTCTCACTTTGCACACCACCTCGACCAAAACACCCTATATCTGCCACTCTATCATCAAACACATTCAACAAACCTTCAAAATACTCACTCCATCTCCTTCTCACATCACCACTACTTGTTATCACCTCCCCATTTGCGCCCTTCACTGAAGTTCCCATTTGCTCCCTTGTCTTACGCACTTTATTTACCTCCTTCCAGAACATCTTTTTATTCTCCCTAAAATTTAATGGGGTTTGCTACAAACGGGCGAAAAATACTGGCATGGGCCCTATCACGCCAATTTGTTTCTGCCAGGACAGTATATATATATATATATATATATTTTTTTTTTTTTTTATACTTTGTCGCTGTCTCCCGCGTTTGCGAGGTAGCGCAAGGAAACAGACGAAAGAAATGGCCCAACCCCCCCCCCATACACATGTATATACATACGTCCACACACGCAAATATATATACCTACACAGCTTTCCATGGTTTACCCCAGACGCTTCACATGCCCTGCTTCAATCCACTGACAGCACGTCAACCCCGGTATACCACATCGCTCCAATTCACTCTATTCCTTGCCCTCCTTTCACCCTCCTGCATCTTCAGGCCCCGATCACACAAAATCTTTTTCACTTCATCTTTCCACCTCCAATTTGGTCTCCCTCTTCTCCTTGTTCCCTCCACCCCCGACACATATATCCTCTTGGTCAATCTTTCCTCACTCATCCTCTCCATGTGCCCAAACCACTTCAAAACACCCTCTTCTGCTCTCTCAACCACGCTCTTTTTATTTCCACACATCTCTCTTACCCTTACGTTACTCACTCGATCAAAGCACCTCACACCACACATTGTCCTCAAACATCTCATTTCCAGCACATCCATCCTCCTGCGCACTACTCTATCCATAGCCCACGCCTCGCAACCATACAACATTGTTGGAACCACTATTCCTTCAAACATACCCATTTTTGCTTTCCGAGATAATGTTCTCGACTTCCACACATTCTTCAAGGCTCCCAGTATTTTCGCCCCCTCCCCCACCCTATGATCCACTTCCGCTTCCATGGTTCCATCCGCTGCCAGATCCACTCCCAGATTTCTAAAACACTTCACTTCCTCCAGTTTTTCTCCATTCAAACTCACCTCCCAATTGACTTGACCCTCAACCCTACTGTACCTAATATATATAAGAATATATATATATATATATATATATATATATATATATATATATATATATATATATATATATATATATATATACTGTCCTGGCAGAAACAAATTGGCGTGATAGGGCCCATGCCAGTATTTTTCGCCCGTTTGTAGCAAACCCCAAAACATGACCCTGAAATGTTGAAAAATACTGGGGCAGCTCATGGACATTGGTGGGGAGGGGAAGACCCCTAGGGTAGCAGCAGGTGGTGGTTCAATCTGCCTGGAGCTATTGTGGTAGGTAAATGTTTTTTTTCTGTTGTGTCCTGACATCCGCTTTTTTATCCTACCCACATGTGGTTTGTGGTGGGTTTGTTCTGCAATATCTGGCCCTAAGTACTTGTCCAAAGAGGATATTGCTACTACTGTATCCTTGTACAAGGGAGGGAAGTGTAATAAAGAAATAGCTGAAACTAAAGGGCTGGCACTACAGAGTGTGCAAAGATGGATGAAATGCTTCATTGATGGTGGTGGCACTGACATTCCTACCCAGAGGAAACAACCTGGACAGCCTTGTATCACTTGCCAATGCACTCTGAAGATTGTTCAACGTCAGGTAGACAAGAATCCACGTATTTCAGCACAACAATTAAAGGAAGACAACCCCTAGGTCATGTGTCTGTACATACTATTCATTGCTGTCTTCATGATGACTTGAAATTCAAGAAGTGTATGCCTTGCAAGAAACTGCTTCTGACACACTGCCAGTGAAAGAATAAACTCTCATTTGCCAAGAAATATTTGCAGTAGGACGGCAAAAAGTGGAAGAGAGTGTTGTGGTCTGATGAGGCTACATTTGATGTTACTGACAGCCGTAGAGGCAAAGTGTACCAGAGGCCAGGTAGTGACCCATACAATCCTAAGTACATTCAAGCAGCTGTAAAATTTCCAGACTCACTTATGGTTTGGGGGGCTTTTGGCTATAATACTGTTGGAAGTTTTGTGTTTTTATCCCGAAATGTGACTATGAGTCAGAATTGATACCTGGAACTGTGTGATGAATTACCTAACTGTTTTGAGAAGACTGGTTGTGATATTTTTATGCAAAAGAGTGCTTTGTGCCACACTGCTGAATTAGTAAGTGACTGGTTTGCATTTTGTGGTGTGACACACATTTGAGACTTGCCAGGTAACTCACGTAACTTTAACCCTATTGAGAAGTTGTGGATGATTATAAAGTCACGGTAGTGTAGGCTGGGTACACCTAGTATTCCTAACCTCCAGGTTGCCATCCAGGGAATTTGGGACAAAATTGACCCTACATACCTTCAGCATCTTGCAGCATCTGTTCCCAAGCGCCTTCAGGATTGTATTAAGGGGGATGAGTACCTGTTTTATCTTTTTTATTGATATTTCTGTATGTTGCAACACACTATAAGTTGGGCACACCCATTTTTTTAAGCTGGGACTGTATATAGTATTAATGGGATGGCCTTGATTAGGGCCTCAGCTGCCTGTGCTGTCTCAGCTAAAAAAAAGTAAAAGTTATATATTTGATTATATAAGTGGTTTTATGTGCAAAAGTATATGCATATATTTTGCATTTATGTGCTGGAATGAATTTGCTTGCTCAGGTTGGTTCTTGTTGAAGCTATGTTACATAAAATTTTACTTGAACATGATTGCTTTTGTAAGTGTATAATGTGTGCAAATGTGTATGGCACGTAAGGGTTGGAGCGTATGGCTTTTGTTGTGCTGTTCATGTGTTTGCTAGTTGATGCGAGTTCATCTGTTTCTTTCTGAATCATTAAACACAGGTTTGAGTTTATGTTAGTGTGAAAATAAAGGGGCCCAATATCTGATTTGCAAGTGCATAATTTCCCTTTTGCTACCCAAAAGTCATTTCTTTTACTGAGCTAAGATATCACTTAAATATTTGGGCATAACTATTATATGTTTCTAAAGAATAAACATTTGTTTAATGCTTCTGTGAAAAGGATGAAAGAACAAATGCATTAAAGGCCTGTCAGATTACTGATATTGATAAAATGATAGGTAAAAGATGGAACTTTTACTATTAAAAAGACAAACTAAAAAGAAGGAGGCAAAAGCAATGGAATAGGTTTCCCATCCAGCTCATATGTTTGAAAAAAAATTTACTCAAAGAGCGTTATTGGATTATGTGTTAATTGATAGGCGCGCAAAAGAGAGACTTTTGGATGTTAATGTGCTGAGAGGTGCAACTGGAGGGATGTCAGATCTTTATCTTGTGGAGGCGAAAGAAGATTTGTAGAGGTTTTCAGAAAAGAAGAGAGAATGTTGGGGTGAAGAGAGTGGTGAGAGTAAGTGAGCTTGGGAAGGAGACTTGTGTGAGGAAGTACCGGGAGACTGAGTACAGAATGGAAAGAGGTGAGAACAAAAGACGTAAGGGGAGTGGGGGAGGAATGGGATGTATTTAGGGAAGCAGTGATGGCTTGCGCAAAAGATGCTTGTGGCATGAGAAGTGTGGAGGTGGGCAGATCAGAAAGGGTCGTGAGTGGTGGGATGAAGAAGTAAGATTGTTAGTGAAAGAGAAGAGAGAGGCATTTGGACGATTTTTGCAGGGAAATAGTGCAAATGAATGGGAGATGTATAAAAGAAAGAGGCAGGAGGTCAAGAGAAAGGTGCAAGAGCTGAAAAAGAGGGCAAATGAGAGTTGGGGTGAGAGAGTATCATTAAATTTTAGGAAGAATAAAAAGTTGTTTTGGAAGGACATAAAAAAAGTGCATAAGACAAGGGAACAAATGGGAACATCAGTGAAGGGGGGGGGGGGGGTAATGGGGAGGTGATAACAAGTAGTGGTGATGAGAAGGAGATGGAGTGAGTATTTTGAAGGTTTGTTGAATGTGTTTGATGATAGAGTGGCAGATATAGGGTGTTTTGGTCGAGGTGGTGTGCAAAGTGAGAGGGTTAGGGAGAATAATTTGGTAAACAGAGAAGATGAAAGCCAGCAAGGCAGTGGGTTTGGATGGTATTGCAATGGAATTTATTAAAAAAGGGGATGACTGTATTGTTGACTGGTTGGTAAAGTTATTTGATGTGTGTATGACTCATGGTGAGGTGCCTGAAGATTGGTGGAATGCTTGTATAGTGCATTTTACAAAGGCAAAGAGGATAAAAGTGAGTGTTCAAATTACAGAGGTATAAGTTTGTTGTGTATTCCTGGGAAATTATATGGGAGGGTATTGATTGAGAGGGTGAAGGCATGTACAGAGCATCAGATTGGGGAAGAGCAGTGTGGTTTCAGAAGTGGTAGAGGATGTGTGGATCAGGTGTTTGCTTTGAAGAATGTATGTGAGAAATACTTAGAAAAGCAAATGGATTTGTATGTAGCATTTATGGATCTGGAGAAGGCATATGATAGAGTCGATAGAGATGCTCTGTGGAAGGTATAAAAAATATATGGTGTGGGAGGCAAGTTGTTAGAAGCAGTGAAAAGTTTTTATCGAGGATGTAAGGCATGTGTGTGAGTAGGAAGAGAGGAAAGTGATTGGTTCTCAGTGAATGTTGGTTTGCAGCAGGGGTGGGTGATGTCTCCATGGTTGTTTAATTTGTTTATGGATAGGGTTGTTAGGAAGGTGAATGCAAGAGTTTTGGAGAGAGGGGCAAGTATGCAGTCTGTTGTGGATGAGAGAGCTTGGGAAGTGAGTCAGTTGTTGTTTGCTGATGATACAGCGCTGGTGGCTGATTCGTGTGAGAAACTGCAGAAGCTGGTGACTGAGTTTGGTAAAGTGTGTGAAAGAAGAAAGCTGAGAGTAAATGTGAATAAGAGTAAGGTTATTAGGTACAGTAGGGTTGAGAGACAAGTCAGTTGGGAGGTAAGTTTGAATGGAGAAAAACTGGAGGAAGTAAAGTGTTTTAGATATCTGGGAGTGGATTTGACAGTGGATGGAACCATGGAATAGGAAGTGAATCATAGGGTGGGGGAGGGGGTGAAAGTTCTGGGAGCCTTGAAGAATGTGTGGAAGTCAAGAACGTTATCTTGGAAAGCAAAAATGGGTATGTTTGAAGGAATAGTGGTTCCATCAATGTTATATGGTTGCAAGGCGTGGGCTATAGATAGATTTGTGCGCAGGAGGGTGGATGTGCTGGAAATGAGATGTTTGAGGACATTATGTGGTGTGAGGTGGTTTGATCGAGTAAGTAATGAAAGGGTAAGAGAGATGTGTGGTAATAAAAAGAGTGTGGTTGAGAGAGCAGAAGAGGGTGTTTTGAAGTGGTTTGGGCACATGGAGAGAATGAGTGAGGAAAGATTGACCAAGAGGATATATGTGTCAGAGTCGGAGGGAACGAGGAGAAGTGGGAGACCAAATTGGAGGTGGAAAGATGGAGTGAAAAAGATTTTGAGTGATCGGGGCCTGAACATGCAGGAGGGTGAAAGGTGTGCAAAGAATAGAGTGAATTGGAATGATGTAGTATACTGGGGTTGACATGCTGTCAATGGACTGAACCAGGGCATTTGAAGCATCTGGAGTAAACCATGGAAAGTTGTGAACGAATGTGGCCTTTGTTGTCTTTTCCTAGCGCTACCTCGCGCACATGCCTGGGAGGGGGTTGTTATTTCATGTGTGGTGGGATGGTGATGGCAATGAATACGGGCAGGCAATGAATTATGTACATTTTTATATATGTATATGTCTGTGTGTGTATATATATGCATATGTTGAGATGTATAGGTATGTATGTGTGCGTGTGTGGACGTGTATGTATATACATGTTTATGTGGGTGGGTTGGGCCATTCTTTTGTCTGTTTCTGTGCGCTACCTCGCTAACACGGGAGACAGCGACAGAGTATAATAAATAGAACAAAAAATTTTTACACTTGTAAGAAAGGATTGAAAAACCATTAAAAGCTACTGATTACTGATGCTAAGAGTATAATGAATAAAACATGATGAAGGATGAGGGCTAAGATAAAGAACCAAACAAATAAGGAAGGCAGGAGCAAGGCAGCTGGCCTCCCTTCATGCTTATTTTTGTGAAAGGAATAAATACAGCCCATGAACTTGGAGGTATATAACCAATACCACTCAGGTATAGGGAGGGTTAGTGATGGCTTCATAGTGAGCCAGCACTGAAGTGGTTGTCAAGTTGCACTCCTCTGATGCAGGTAGCTGTCTTTCTTTCTTCCTCACCCTCCCATGGACCACTGGCATTCTGTCCACAGACATACAATCTTTTCTTGTTATACATAACACTTGACAACACTTAACTCATATAACTCAAGTCTTCATGACTTGATTTTCCTGCAGTGAACACTGTGCATTAGCCTTGCCTTTTGGCAAAATGGTAGGAGCAATAAATTGAAGTAGTTGGTAGGAGCATTTAGGGAGGGAGGAACATTAGGTAGAAACATTGGGTAGAGGTAATAGGTAGGAGCATTTGGTAAAAACAGGTAGAGGTAATAGGTAGGAGCATTAGGTTGTCATTGGGAACATTAGGCAGGAGCCTTTACAAACACTGCATTATAGTTTCTCTCTGCCAGTGGCCTGTTAAGGGTGAGGCACTAAAGGCCTAGAAGTGTCACTGGAGGCTCTATTGCTGTGGCCACCCCCTTAAGGGAGTTCCAGGTGGGAACAGGTGTTAGAGATGTAGATAGGTAGAAAGTGATGAAAAATTAGGACTGTCAAATCAATATCATTAACAGCATGATGAGTAAAGCATGGTTTTTTGTCTGCATGTCTTAACTGTTTCTTCTGTCTTTTCTCTCCTCCTTGTAATAGAATGATTGGATCAGAGACTGATCAAATGGAGATGCAAATAGACTTAGACGTAATTCACAAATGGGCAGAGGTGAACCTGATGAAATTTGATGAAGGTAAATTTGAGCAAATGATTTATAAAACAAATACGATGATATACAGGCCTGAGAAAGTGATAGAAAATGGAAAAAATGTAAAGATTTGGGTGTCATCATAAATGAAAAAATAGAGTTCAGAAAAAATGTATAAATGAAAAAATACAATTCAGAAAATATATTGAGAAGATATGTCTGTTGAGCCAAGTGATAAGTATGAGTGGGGGAACTTTCACTACAAGAAACAGAAACCTATTGGTGAAAAGTGTAATATGTATAAAAGAAGCAAATTTGATTACTGCTGTTTAGAAATACACAAATTTGAGAATTCAGAAGCACATCACTTGGGAAATCAAGCAGGGGTGGAACATGTGAGCTACCAAGAAAGGTTGAAAGAGCTGCAGCTATATAGCGTAGAAAGAAGAGAAAGTTACCTGATAATTTAACCATGGCAGTGAATGGAGAGTATTTAAGGAAAATGTATTAAACCTAAAATCCTTTCAGAAAGGAATATTATAGAGTTATTTAACCTTTTAGGGTATTGTGGAACATACCAAAAATGTATGTGTACGTGTAGGAAGAGAGGAAAGTGATTGGTTCTCAGTGAATGTAGGTTTGCGGCAGGGGTGTGTGATGTCTCCATGGTTGTTTAATTTGTTTATGGATGGGGTTGTAAGGGAGGTAAATGCAAGAGTCCTGGAAAGAGGGGCAAGTATGAAGTCTGTTGGGGATGAGAGAGCTTGGGAAGTGAGTCAGTTGTTGTTCGCTGATGATACAGCGCTGGTGGCTGATTCATGTGAGAAACTGCAGAAGCTGGTGACTGAGTTTGGTAAAGTGTGTGGAAGAAGAAAGTTGAGAGTAAATGTGAATAAGAGCAAGGTTATTAGGTACAGTAGGGGTGAGGGTCAAGTCAATTGGGAGGTGAGTTTGAATGGAGAAAAACTGGAGGAAGTGAAGTGTTTTAGATATCTGGGAGTGGATCTGTCAGCGGATGGAACCATGGAAGCGGAAGTGGATCATAGGGTGGGGGAGGGGGCGAAAATTTTGGGAGCCTTGAAAAATGTGTGGAAGTCGAGAACATTATCTCGGAAAGCAAAAATGGGTATGTTTGAGGGAATAGTGGTTCCAACAATGTTGTATGGTTGCGAGGCGTGGGCTATGGATAGAGATGTGCGCAGGAGGATGGATGTGCTGGAAATGAGATGTTTGAGGACAATGTGTGGTGTGAGGTGGTTTGATCGAGTAAGTAACGTAAGGGTAAGAGAGATGTGTGGAAATAAAAAGAGCGTGGTTGAGAGAGCAGAAGAGGGTGTTTTGAAATGGTTTGGGCACATGGAGAGAATGAGTGAGGAGAGATTGACCAAGAGGATATATTTGTCGGAGGTGGAGGGAACGAGGAGAAGAGGGAGACCAAATTGGAGGTGGAAAGATGGAGTGAAAAAGATTTTGTGTGATCGGGGCCTGAACATGCAGGAGGGTGAAAGGAGGGCAAGAAATAGAGTGAATTGGAGTCATGTGGTATATAGGGGTTGACGTGCTGTCAGTGGATTGAAGCAAGGCATGTGAAGCGTCTGGGGTAAACCATGGAAAGCTGTGTAGGTATGTATATTTGCGTGTGTGGACGTGTGTATGTACATGTGTATGGGGGGGGGGGGTTGGGCCATTTCTTTCGTCTGTTTCCTTGCGCTACCTCGCAAACGCGGGAGACAGCGACAAAGTATAAAAAAAAAAAAAAAAAAAAAAACCAAAAATGTCTCAAACATATATGACAGCCCAATCAGGAACCTTGAATAAGTATTTAGTCTACTACTAGGAGAAATAAACATGTATGGAACAACTACAGAAGCATTTAAAAGAATCCTTGATGTGGTTGAAATCAGCCCTAGATGAACCAATAGATACAAAGGAATACAAACAGCAACAGCCTCTCATTGGGTCCTTTTGAGGCTGTTTGTGATAGTGGAAGATTTCAGAAACTCACAGAATAGTTTGGTGAAAGTTAAAAGACATACAGATAATTCAAAGAGAATAACCTGCAAATTGTTTCCTTGACTCTGAAGGTGCAGATACTGAAAGTTGTGAATTTAAAGCAAAGTATTTTTCAAGATAACTCATGAATGTATCTATAATACTACATTTAATCTCTCTCTCTGGCAAATCATTCCATATGTTAACAGTTCTGTTGAAGAAAAAGTACTTCACCTCATTCGAGTTAAATCATTTGCCCATGAGTTTGTATCCATTACTTTGAGTAAAATCGGACAAATCAGTTCTTAGTTAACTTATTAGATCAAGATTGTCAAAGCCTTTGATCATTTGGAATACTTGTATCAGATCATCTCTTAAGCTTCTCTTTTCTAAGCTGAACAGATTCAGGTCATTTGATTGCATATCATAGGATTTGTTTTTCTGTCTGTGAATCTTCTTGTTAGATTGATGCTGTACTCTCTCCATTCTGTGTGACATCTTTTAGGAAGTGTAAGCAAAATTGAACACATTATTCAAGATGTGGATGAACCAATAAACAGTAAAGAGTAAGGATGATTTCCTTGGACTAATTTGAAGGCTCTACCTAGGAAACCAAGAATTTTGTTCACTATTTTCACTGCTTCTGTGCACTGCATACTTGGTTTTAGGTCACCAGATTTTGTTACACTCAAGTCTTTTTCCTCATTTACCTTTTGCAGTTCAACAGAATTCATACTTTAGCTTGCCTTTTTGTCTTTGCTACCATTGTATAAAACTTTGCATTTATTGATATTAAAATTCCTATACCACTTATAAGCCCAGTTCCTCAGTTTGTCTATGGCAGTTTGAAGTTGTAATGCAAGTGGCATCTGATAAGGATAGTCTTATTTATGAAGTATGACAGGTGAGCGTTTCGCACTACCCCTGCCATCATGGCCTAATCTCATCATAGTTATGTTAATATTTGTTGGTCTGTGTTTTACCTACACAAAGCTGAATTATTTATGTAAATTGAATAGTCTTTGGATCTATTCCCTTTCATCTGCTGATGTTTTGTGGTATGGTTTTTGAATTCTGTGAATGAACATCTGCCAACCTCACATATTTGATGATGGAAGGGGTAAACTGTCATGAATACACCTCATTTTTGGAGTGAAACTTTGTTTGAACCCCCCTATGAAGCAAGTGCTCTCTCAGATGCTTATTGGGCTTTTCCTTTGGTAGAGAGATGGCTTTTATTCTTCAAAACATATATTTCTAGATTAAATAGGTTAGATATATTAGTGGAGCTTACATTCTTGTTGGGTTAACCACTCTTGATGAGTTAAACATCCCATTTTGCCTTAATCTAACACTCCGGCTTAAAAACATTTCTTTAGGAGTAAGTATTCTTGCTGAGTTGTACCTACTCATCGGGTGAAATATTGTAAAGGGGTTGAACATTTTTGTTGGGTTAAGCATTTTGCGTACAGTATATTACTACTCATTTAAAGCCATTGTGTTGTTTTTCATTTGCTAAAGGCATTTATTGTTTTTCCAATCTGCCTTCCACTGTAGGCAAAATTATCATGTTATGTAAAATGTTCCAGTTAGGTAAAGAAAATTTTTGTTTGGTTGGATATTTTGTTTAACTTGGAAATATTTAGGCATCATCTCTGATTGTAACACCTTTTGACATGATGATATAATAATATTGTGCCAAAACCTTTAATTACATCACCTCAAACTAGAAATACTCCTCTTAGCTTAAGTGAGGGATTCACTAGATGAAAGACAGGGGAAGACAGTATGTCATTTTTGTTGTCAGTGTGAATTAAGTTTCTATAGAAACTCAGTTTTGTGTTTTGTGTGTATTTGATTAGCATTAATGTAATTAATAAGTTAGACATTGTGTCACATTTTGAGTACCTTATTTAAATGGCTTGAGAGCATCTCTAAATCTAGTCCAGATCTTAGAATAACTTGTTTTTCAAATAAGATTTATCTTAATTTGGTATTAGATGATGGAAGCTGGCAGTATATGATAGATATCTCTTACCCTGTTTACTAAATATGTGTGGACTGTGATCACTTGGTGTTTCATAATTTTTACACTAATCATCCTCTTTAATGCTTTATTTGAATCATATCTATTTCATAAGTAATAACTGTAATATACTGACCTTTGATATGTTAGGAAATAGGAAGCAGCAGTTTCTTGCTGCACTTGTAATGTTGTTTTGCATAGTTAAGAAAATACTGAATATTGCAAATGACCATTAAATTTGGTCATTCCAGGAATAGGAGACAGGCAGGCAGGCAGGCAAAGTGGCTAGCTGTTAGATGGTGCTGGCATCTTGGCTGTCTTGCCAATCAGCTTACACACACTTCAGTCACCATAGGTATAAGTCCTCCTCCTACATCACTGGAACTTGTGCTGCCAAAAGCATCAGGTTGAAGTCATTTTTAGGAAAAAAATTATATTGACTGTGGTATTCATCACTTTATTGAATACATTATTCTTGTGTAAGTCATTGGAAACTGAAGCGTTTTGATTCTTTAGAAAGCATCAGTGCACCAGCAGTGTCATTTTTTCTGTGGACTTTATCTCATCTTCATTTTATGTAATATAATAGATATCAATTAACCCAGATCTGTTGTTTGGCTTGGATCAACATGTTATTCATTGAGTTTTTGGTTATAAGTGTAACTTAAGGAACAGTTGTATGTCCATAGGTTTGAGGCTTTGGTAACAATATTATTCAGTTAATAGGGTTCCCCTGCTGTGATGAATATTAGCTATCTTTAAGAGAAGCTAATTGTACTCTCCTATGTGCATGTGAAATATATGATTGTGAGATTACTTTTGCTCATTAAAAACATTTTCTCTTGTGAATTTTACCACAGAGTACATGAGCACCTAGAATTTCTATAGCACTTCCCTGAATGGACACTGAATGATAAAAATTCAGTTTATTGTAGTCATTATGTTGGTTTTTGTTATTACTGGAGGATTATGAATCTCATAAGTGGAGATGAAAAGCATTCTCAAGGCATTTAGTATTATCCCAATCAGGGACTGCAGTGATAGATGTATTAGGGTTATGACTCGAAACATTACATATATATGTATATATATATATATATATATATATATATATATATATATATATTTTTATTTTGCTTTGTCGCTGTCTCCCACGTTTGCGAGGTAGCGCAAGGAAACAGACGAAAGAAATGGCCCAACCCACCCCTATACACATGTATATACATACACGTCCACACATGCAAATATACATACCTATACATCTCAATGTACACATATATATACACTCACAGACACATACATATATACCCATGCACACAATTCGCACTGTCTGCCTTTACTCATTCCCATCGCCACCCCGCCACACATGGAATACCATCCCCCTCCCCCCTCGTGTGTGAGGTAGCGCTAGGAAAAGACAACAAAGGCCCCATTCGTTCATACTCAGTCTCTAGCTGTCAAGCAATAATGCCCGAAACCACAGCTCCCTTTCCACATCCAGGCCCCACAGAACTTTCCATTGTTTACCCCAGACGCTTCACATGCCTGATTCAATCCACTGACAGCACGTCAACCTCGGTATACCACATCGATCCAATTCACTCTATTCCTTGCCTGCCTTTCACCCTCCTGCATGTTCAGGCCCCGATCACTCAAAATCTTTTTCACTCCATCTTTCCACCTCCAATTTAGTCTCCCACTTCTCCTCGTTCCCTCCACCTCCGACACATATATCCTTTTGGTCAATCTTTCCTCACTCATTCTCTCCATGTGCCCAAACCATTTCAAAACACCCTCTTCTGCTCTCTCAACCATGCTCTTTTTATTTCCACACATCTCTCTTACCCTATTATTACTTACTCGATCAAATCACCTCACACCACATATTGTCCTCAAACATCTCATTTCCATCACATCCACCCTCCTGCGCACAACTCTATCCATAGCCCATGCCTCGCAACCATATAACATTGTTGGAACCACTATTCCTTCAAACATACCCATTTTTGCTTTCCGAGATAATGTTCTCGGCTTCCACACATTCGTTAAGGCTCCCAGGATTTTCGTCCCCTCCCCCACCCTATGATTCACTTCCGCTTCCATGGTTCCATCCGCTGCCAGATCCTCTCCCATATATCTAAAACACTTTACTTCCTCCAGTTTTTCTCCATTCAAACTTACCTCCCAGTTGACTTGACCCTCAACCCTACTGTACCTAATAACCTTACTCTTATTCACATTTACTCTTAACTTTCTTCTTTCACACACTTTACCAAACTCAGTCACCAGCTTCTGCAGTTTCTCACATGAATCAGCCACCAGCGCTGTATCATCAGCAAACAACAACTGACTCACTTCCCAAGCTCTCTCATCCCCAACAGACTTCATACTTGCCCCTCTTTCCAAAACTCTTGCATTCACCTCCATAAACAAATTTAACAACCTTGGAGACATCATGCACCCCTGCCGCAAACCGACATTCACTGGGAACCAAACACTTTCCTCTTTTCCTGCTCGTACATATGCCTTACATCCTTGATAAAAACTTTTCACTGCTTCTAGTAACTTACCTTCTACAAAGCATCTCTATCAACTCAATCATATGCCTTCTCCAGATCCATAAATGCTACATACAAATCCATCTGTTTTTCTAAGTATTTCTCACATACATTCTTCAAAGCAAACACCTGATCCTTACATCTTTACCACATCTAAAACTGCACTGCTCTTCCCCAGTCTGATGCTGCGTACATGCGTATGTGAGAAATACTTAGAAAAGCAAATGGATTTGTATGTAGCATTTATGGATCTGGAGAAGGCATATGATAGAGTTGATAGAGATGCTCTGTGGAAGGTACTAAGAATATATGGTGTGGGAGGCAAGTTGTCAGAAGAAGTGAAAAGTTTTTATCAAGGATGTAAGGCATGTGTATATGTAGGAAGAGAGGAAAGTAATTGGTTCTCAGTGAATGTAGGTTTGCGGCAGGGGTGTGTGATGTCTCCATGGTTGTTTAATTTGTTTATGGATGGGGTTGTTAAGGAGGTGAATGCAAGAGTTTTGGAAAGAGGGGCAAGTATGCAGTCTGTTGTGGATGAGAGAGCTTGAGCATTCTTCAACGCTCCCAGAATTTTCGCCCCCTCCCCCACCCTATGATTCATTTCCGCTTCCATGGTTCCATCCGCTGCCAGATCCACTCCCAGATATCTAAAACACTTTGCTTCCTCCAGTTTTTCTCCATTGAAACTTACCTCCCAATTGACTTGACCCTCAACCCTACTGTACCAAATAACCTTGCTCTTATTCACATTTACTCTTAACTTTCTTCTTTCACACACTTTACCAAACTCAGTCACCAGCTTCTGCAGTTTCTCACATGAATCAGCCACCAGCGCTGTATCATCAGCGAACAACAACTGACTCACTTCCCAAGCTCTCTCATCCACAACAGACTTCATACTTGCCCCTCTTTCCAAAACTCTTGCATTCACCTCCCTAACAACCCCATCCATAAACAAATTAAACAACCATGGAGACATGGAGGCATATGATAGAGTTGATAGAGATGCTCTGTGGAAGATATTAAGAATATATGGTGTGGGAGGAAAGTTGTTAGACGCAGTGAAAAGTTTTTATCGAGGATGTAAGGCATGTGTACGTGTAGGAAGAGAGGAAAGTGATTGGTTCTCAGTGAATGTAGGTTTGCGGCAGGGGTGTGTGATGTCTCCATGGTTGTTTAATTTGTTTATGGATGGGGTTGTTAGGGAGGTAAATGCAAGAGTTTTGGAAAGAGGGGCAAGTATGAAGTCTGTTGGGGATGAGAGAGCTTGGGAAGTGAGTCAGTTGTTGTTCGCTGATGATACAGCGCTGGTGGCTGATTCATGTGAGAAACTGCAGAAGCTGGTGACTGAGTTTGGTAAAGTGTGTGGAAGAAGAAAGTTAAGAGTAAATGTGAATAAGAGAAAGGTTATTAGGTACAGTAGGGTTGAGGGTCAAGTCAATTGGGAGGTGAGTTTGAATGGAGAAAAACTGGAGGAAGTGAAGTGTTTTAGATATCTGGGAGTGGATCTGGCAGCGGATGGAACCATGGAAGCGGAAGTGGATCATAGGGTGGGGGAGGGGGCGAAAATTCTGGGAGCCTTGAAGAATGTGTGGAAGTTGAGAACATTATCTCGGAAAGCAAAAATGGGTATGTTTGAAGGAATAGTGGTTCCAACAATGTTGTATGGTTGCGAGGCGTGGGCTATGGATAGAGTTGTGCGCAGGAGGATGGATGTGCTGGAAATGAGATGTTAGAGGACAATGTGTGGTGTGAGGTGGTTTGATCGAGTGAGTAACGTAAGGGTAAGAGAGATGTGTGGAAATAAAAAGAGCGTGGTTGAGAGAGCAGAAGAGGATGTTTTGAAGTGGTTTGGGCACATGGAGAGAATGAGTGAGGAAAGATTGACCAAGAGGATATATGTGTCGGAGGTGGAGGGAACGAGGAGAAGAGGGAGACCAAATTGGAGGTGGAAAGATGGAGTGAAAAAGATTTTGTGTGATCGGGGCCTGAACATGCAGGAGGGTGAAAGGAGGGCAAGGAATAGAGTGAATTGGAGCGATGTGGTATACCGGGGTTGACGTGCTGTCAGTGGATTGAATCAAGGCATGTGAAGCGTCTGGGATAAACCATGGAAAGCTGTGTAGGTATGTATATTTGCGTGTGTGGACTTATGTATATACATGTGTATGGGGGGGGGTAGGGCCATTTCTTTCGTCTGTTTCCTTGCGCTACCTCGCAAACGGGGGGAGACAGCGACAAAGTATGATAATAAAAAGAAAAATATATATATATATATATATATATATATATATATATATATATATATATATATATATATATATATATATTCCTGGTAAATTATATGGGAGGGTATTGATTGAGAGGGTGAAGGCATGTACAGAGCATCAGATTGGGGAAGAGCAGTGTGGTTTCAGAAGTGGTAGAGGATATGTGGATCAGGTGTTTGCTTTGAAGAATGTATGTGAGAAATACTTAGAAAAGCAAATGGATTTGTATGTAGCATTTATGCATCTGGAGAAGGCATATGATAGAGTTGATAGAGATGCTCTGTGGAAGGTACTAAGAATATATGGTGTGGGAGGCAAGTTGTTAGAAGCACTGAAAAGTTTTTATCGAGGATGTAAGGCATGTGTACGTGTAGGAAGGGAGGAAAGTGATTGGTTCTCAGTGAATGTAGGTTTGCGGCAGGGGTGTGTGATGTCTCCATGGTTGTTTAATTTGTTTATGGATGGGGTTGTTAGGGAGGTGAATGCAAGAGTTTTGGAAAGAGGGGCAAGTATGAAGTCTGTTGGGGATGAGAGAGCTTGGGAAGTGAGTCAGTTGTTGTTCGCTGATGTTACAGCGCTGGTGGCTGATTCATGTGAGAAACTGCAGAAGCTGGTGACTGAGTTTGGTAAAGTGTGTGAAAGAAGAAAGTTAAGAGTAAATGTGAATAAGAGCAAGGTTATTAGGTATAGTAGGGTTGAGGGTCAAGTCAATTGGGAGGTGAGTTTGAATGGAGAAAAACTGGAGGAAGTAAAGTGTTTTAGATATCTGGGAGTGGATCTGGCAGCAGATGGAACCATGGAAGCAGAAGTGGATCATAGGATGGGGGAGGGGGCGAAAATTCTGGGAGCCTTGAAGAATGTGTGGAAGTCGAGAACATTATCTCGGAAAGCAAAAATGGGTATGTTTGAAGGAATAGTGGTTCCAACAATGTTGTATGGTTGCGAGGCGTGGGCTATGGATAGAGTGGTGCGCAGGAGGATGGATGTGCTGGAAATGAGATGTTTGAGGACAATGTGTGGTGTGAGGTGGTTTGATCGAGTAAGTAATAATAGGGTAAGACAGATGTGTGGAAATAAAAAGAGCGTGGTTGAGAGAGCAGAAGAGGGTGTTTTGAAATGGTTTGGGCACATGGAGAGAATGAGTGAGGAAAGATTGACCAAGAGGATATATGTGTCAGAGGTGGAGGGAACGAGGAGAAGAGGGAGACCAAATTGGAGGTGGAAAGATGGAGTGAAAAAGATTTTGTATGATCGGGGCCTGAACATGCAGGAGGGTGAAAGGAGGGCAAGGAATAGAGTGAATTGGAGCGATGTGGTATACCAGGGTTGACATGCTGGCAGTGGATTAAATCAGGGCATGTGAAGCGTCTGGGGTAAACCATGGAAAGCTGTGTAGGTATGTATATTTGCGTGTGTGGACGTATGTAGATACATGTGTATGGGGGTGGGTTGGGCCATTTCTTTCGTCTGTTTCCTTGCGCTACCTCGCAAACGTGGGAGACAGCGACAAAGCAAAAAAAAAAAAAAAAAAAATATATATATATATATATATATATATATATATATATATGTATATATATATATATATATATATATATATATATATATATATATATATATATGTATATATATATATAATTGATAATATGGTAGTGTGAGAATTTTTGCAATACCACCCTAGTTGCTACTTCTGCCCAGGTTAGAGAAAATGAGTTATATGAACATCTTAAAAGATTTTTAACTTCCCAGAGCCCTGAAGAGAAAATTTATGTCAAAGGATTAGATGATGATTAGATTGTTGAAAAAGGGCACAGCTTTTACAATTCCACTAGAGATATTGCTGCTTGAGAAGGAATATTTTTAAAGTAGTCCCAGTTCTCATAAAATCTTTGTAAACAGTGATATGTTAGCAATGAAAGACAGTATGCCTTACAGTTAAGAAGTCTGTTATATGTTGCTCTGGATTTTGTATTTCATATTTTTTTTTCATTCTTTCTGTAGCCTGTTTTGTCTGTTTCTAGGAATCTCTTTTATTCATTATGGATGACGAATTTAAAGATTGATCAGTGATTGATCATTGATCATGCCTAGTGTCACTTCATATTCATTAATGATCCAATGTATGAGAAGAAAGATGAAAAGATGTCATTGAGCTCCAAGATAATTGTATTCATTTCTCATTTCTCTGCCTGATCAACTGAGGCACAGTAATTGTGACTATATGTTTTGTTTTCCAAATGTTGTATTGTTAATGATAATGAAGTACAAAATGAGCTATTTTATCATAATTGCTGTAATTGTTTTAGTACCTGAGCATCATTGCTGGGCAAAGTAGCATTCCTGTATCTTCCTCGTAATTTTCCCACATAGGGAAAAAGTATCATTGGTTCTTCTTTATGACAATTTACTTACAGAAACTCTAGATTTTAAGAGTATGATTAATGATGTTTGGGAAAGGAGCATCAACTCATCTTCCACTTCTATTTTCCTTTATTTCAGTTTTTGAGGTTTTGATTAAAGAATAAGAAGTGCTCTAGTATGATAGGAAGATTGCTCCTGTGGCTCATGAGGAGCAAATTTGACTTTACTCTTTAGCAAGCTTTGCAGTTGTTTTTGATAATGGCATGTACAGGCCAGTTATTGTATCACATCAGTGTCTATACTAACTAGCCTACTTGCATAATTATAACTTCTTGAAAATATGACTGTGTGTATAGTTGTTTGCTGAATCATGTACATGAACAACATGTAGGATAGATATCATAATGTAGGGGTAAGGGTTGAAAATGATAAATATTATTATGTTTAGTTACCTGTAGGTTCTGTTATGAAGGTTTTCAGTTCAGATTTTATACTTCAGTTAGGATTATAAATGCATCTCTCCAAGCTTTGTGGACCAAGGTATGCTAACATATATATCATTTTCATGCCCCGGCCTCCCTGTATGTTAAGAAATTGAACCATAATTTCCACAGTTGTCATAAGATGGAAGATTGATACTCATGATTTAGACATAGTTCTTGATTTATCCAGTGTCACCTAGATAATTGTATGTTACAGCTACACTCTATAGGTGTCTTATAGACAGGCTGTTTTAGATTGAAGTTTGGTGTTTTATTTATGATTATATAATTATTCTAGGTTTAAACCATATATTTATATAGATTATGAGATTTATTAATATATTTTTCGTACATTTTAGTGATCACTTACATAAGATGGAGCATATATCTGGTGATAATTTTGAGATTATCATTTTATAGAAAGAAGGTGTGAGTGCAAGGAAGTGAAAATTATTACATTACTAGCAAACTGTCATGGATCATCTGGATGATATCCAGAAAATGTTAAGAAAAGGAAGGTTTATCTCATATTGTTTGCATCTCTTGAGGGGAAATCCCCAGTGAGAAAGAGTATGCATGCTGGAGTTTTAATTATTGTTAGGTATGAGGATGTGGAAAAATCATTGTATTTGGAACAGATTCAGCATAGTCTACCTTTCTTTTAATGTGTAAAAGTGTCTACTAAATAATCGTTAGTACACATTAATGATTTTGTACAAAAGATAATGATGCAGATTTTATACCCATTATAAAGCTGATAGTGAAAGTTTTAGTTGCTGCATTGCTTTGATGTCAGATTGACTCTTTTCCACATTTAAGAGAATGGGGAAAGCATAAGATCATTAAGGTATGTTATGATTAAGCCAATATGCAGACTACAGCAGCTGTTGTTTTAAATAGTTATTTTGGGTCATAACAGAGGAATAATTGAAAGCTAAAATCATTGGCAAATATTCTGTTTACACCTTTTTGCTTTAGATTTGGGAGCCACCAACACAATATTATGTAGATAAGTCAATCAAAAATGCAATAGTTTTTATGGATAATGGATTATAATGGGACGCGATAAGAAACCTTCTTGTTCGAGAATAATTTTCTTTTTAGATAGGTAATAATATTCCAAGCAATCATGTTTAAGTTCAGAGTATGTCAGATTATGCTCATGTCCCTGATTTATGTTCCTTATAGTATAGTTTTTATAGTGTTGTAGGGTTTCTAGTGATCATATTTCCAGAATTCATGCATATCTGGATATGTTGATACAGAGGACTTGCTTTTTATTTATTAACTACTTGGATAGGCACTCATGATATCCAGAACTGAAATTTCAGTTATTTCCAGAACATGTTTAGGACAGTTTCGTCTGTGGTGTCTCAAACAGAACCTTAAGAAGCATATATATTGATTTTTCAGTCAGTTGCACTGCTGTACTGACATATTTTAGTACAAGTGAAAGTTCTCAGCATCTTAAAGACAGAATTTTATTGTAATATTTAAAGCTAGGCATTATTAAACAATCATCACACAGAGAGAGAAAAAGTGTGAATATTTTATGATTGGATGCTTTATTTTTCAAATTATTTTGAAGTAAGGTTACTCCCGTCTGATATTTGTTCTGTTCATGTAGATCTTTCAACTACTTATATTAGTCTCCTCTTTTACTCAAGTTCCTGCCATAGATTTTCTGTTCGTCCTTTTAAGAGAGATATTCATAAGGATGTTTCATTGACAAGGAAAAGCTAATATTTATTTATATTAGAACTAGAAAAATCAGTGCCTAATACTGCCAGTCATCATGGGCTAATCCTTAATGTGTGTTCTGTGCTGTAGGTTGTAAGAATTCCATTCCAAAGAATATTTTAGCCATAATCGTAGCAAGAAATAAGCTTGAATTGTGTATACCAGTATATCATCAAGGATATAGTCCACCCTTGATATAATTGAATAACTTTAGGACTCTAGTTTCAAAGACTAGAACATTTAAATGCAAGTGATAAGGTGAATGGCTATAGATAGATATATGTTTTATGGAGTTTGGACATATTAAGCTTAGAATATTGTACTAACATGAACAGTTGAGTTGTAGCAGCAAATGCTTTGGCTGTATGGGTAATCCTTGCTGTAAGCTTTTGTTTTCATGGTCATAGCCAGTGTCACAATGTCAGCATGTAGAGTGAGAATAGGAGCATGTGTTGGAATATAGTCTTGGTCAGTGTACTCACCTTTCTTACTATAACTTCAGTGGTGTGCTGAACTTTGTGATGATGAGCTTAGATTTGGCATTGAAAAAACATACATGGTGATTCACAAATTTTTACCCATATATTTGTTGCTGTTTATAATCATTTTGCAGAAAGAAAATTCTGTTTATAAAAATTAAGAGCACATGCATTTTGATTAATCTTATGGACAGCATTAACTGTGAAATGTATTCATATTATATACATGTAGCAGAATGATGGAGCATATAGCAAACTTGAAGAAGCAACAGTTATGCATTACTGTGTTCAGCATTTATATTTTGATACCTTAGAAAAGTGAACCAAACCTTGAATACATCATAAGTAAGAATTGGGCAATAACAACCTTAGAAAAGTGAACCAAACCTTGAATACATCATAAGTAAGAATTGGGCAATAACATCTTAATGAATTCATCCAGGAAATAATTGATTAATGTTAATAGATCTGTTTGAAAGTCAAAGGTTTTAGTAATAAGGTTTTAGTTATGGTTACATCATGTTCTTTATATGTATATATGTGTGTGTGTGTGTGTGTGTGTGTGTGTGTGTGAGTGTGTGTGTGTGATATATTCAGTGATCCAGGACCCTTATCAGAAAGGGTTTTGGTGTTGTCCTTAGATTCCTTTTTTCAGGGGCTCCTGCAACCCCAGGATAGTGCTGCACTCAGTACTGAGTAGGACAAGATGGACTCCTTTGAAGCAAGACGTCATTTGATAAGACTATACTCTTTTGTCAGTTGATAAAACATTCTCACTGGAGAAGACTTCACTCTATGTGTAACATTAAGCAGTCACAGTTTTCTGGACCAGTATATATTTATATAAGCCTTACCCTCGTGTCTTAGGAGTCCCACCCCTCCACTTTTTCTTTTCCAAAAGAAGGAACAGATGAGTAAGCTCAGTGAGGATTTTTTCGTCTAAGGTCAGTCATCTGCTCTTGATGCTACCTTGCTAGTGCAGGAGTGAGGAGTGGTCAGTTGTTGTCTATTGATCATACAGCTCTGGTGGCTGATTTGAGTGGGAAACTGCAGAAGTTGGTGACTGAGTTTGGAAAAGTGTGTGAAAGGAGAAAGTTGAGAGTAAATGTGAATAAGAGCAAGGTTATTAGGTTCAGTAGGGTTGAGGGGCAAGTTAATTGGGATGTAAGTATGAATGGACAAAAATTGGAGGAAGTGAAATGTTTTAGATATCTGGGAGTAGACTTAACAGTGAATGGAACCATGGAAGCAGAAGTGAGTCACAGGGTGGGGAAGGGGGCAAAGGTTCTGGGAGCGTTGAAGAATGTGTGGAAGGAGAGAATGTTATCTTGCGAGAGCAAAAATGGGTATGTTAGAAGGAATAGTGGATCCTGCAATATTATATGGTTGCGAGGCATGGGCTATAGATATGGTTGTACGGAGGAGGGTGGATGTGTTGAAAATGAAATGTTTGAGGACAAAATGTGGTGTGAGGTGGTTTGATCAAGTAATGAAAGGGTGAGAGAGATGTTTGCAAATAAAATGAGTGTGGTTGAGAGAGCAGAAGAAGGTTTGTTGAAAAGGTTTGGACATATGGAGAGAATGAGTGAGGAAAGATTGACAAAGAGGATATGTGTATCAGAAGTAGAGGGAACAAGGAAAAGTGGGGGACCAAATTGGAGGTGGAAGGATGGAGTGAAAAGGATTTTGAGCGATTGGGGCCTGAATGTGCAGAAGGGTGAGAGGTATGCAAGGAATAAAATGAATTGGAATGAGGTGGTATACTGGGGTTGACCTGCTGCCAGTGGACTGAACCAGGGCATATGAAATGTCTGGGGTAAACAGTGGAAAGGTCTGTGAGGCCTGGATATGGATAAAGAGCTGTTGTTTGGGTGCATTACACCTGACAGCCAGAGACTGAGTGTGAATGGATGTGTCCTTTTTTTGTCTGTCTTCCTGGCACTACCTCACTGAAGCAGGATGTAGTGATGCTATTTCCTGTCGGGTGGAGTAGCACTAGGAATGGATGAAATATTTATAATTTTTTTTTTTTTTTTTTTTTTTTTTTATACTTTGTCGCTGTCTCCCGCGTTTGCGAGGTAGCGCAAGGAAACAGACGAAAGAAATGGCCCCCCCCCCCCATACACATGTATATACATATGTCCACACACGCAAATATACATACCTACACAGCTTTCCATGGTTTACCCCAGACGCTTCACATGCCCTGCTTCAATCCACTGACAGCACGTCAACCCCGGTATACCACATCGCTCCAATTCACTCTATTCCTTGCCCTCCTTTCACCCTCCTGCATCTTCAGGCCCCGATCACACAAAATCTTTTTCACTCCATCTTTCCACCTCCAATTTGGTCTCCCTCTTCTCCTTGTTCCATCCACCTCCGACACATATATCCTCTTGGTCAATCTTTCCTCATTCATCCTCTCCATGTGCCCAAACCACTTCAAAACACCCTCTTCTGCTCTCTCAACCACGCTCTTTTTATTTCCACACATCTCTCTTACCCTTACGTTACTCACTCGATCAAACCACCTCACACCACACATTGTCCTCAAACATCTCATTTCCAGCACATCCATCCTCCTGCGCACAACTCTATCCATAGCCCACGCCTCGCAACCATACAACATTGTTGGAACCACTATTCCTTCAAACATACCCATTTTTGCTTTCCGAGATAATGTTCTCGACTTCCACACATTCTTCAAGGCCCCCAGGATTTTCGCCCCCTCCCCCACCCTATGATCCACTTCCGCTTCCATGGTTCCATCCACTGCCAGATCCACTCCCAGATATCTAAAACACTTCACTTCCTCCAGTTTTTCTCCATTCAAACTCACCTCCCAATTGACTTGACCCTCAACCCTACTGTACCTAATAACCTTTCTCTTATTCACATTTACTCTTAACTTTCTTCTTCCACACACTTTTCCAAACTCAGTCACCAGCTTCTGCAGTTTCTCACATGAATCAGCCACCAGCGCTGTATCATCAGCGAACAACAACTGACTCACTTCCCAAGCTCTCTCATCCCCAACAGACTTCATACTTGCCCCTCTTTCCAAAACTCTTGCATTTACCTCCATAACAACCCCATCCATAAACAAATTAAACAACCATGGAGACATCACACACCCCTGCCGCAAACCTACATTCACTGAGAACCAATCACTTTCCTCTCTTCCTACACGTACACATGCCTTACATCCTCGATAAAAACTTTTCACTGCTTCTAAAAACTTTCCTCCCACACCATATATTCTTAATACCTTCCACAGAGCATCTCTATCAACTCTATCATATGCCTTCTCCAGATCCATAAATGCTACATACAAATCCATTTGCTTTTCTAAGTATTTCTCACATACATTCTTCAAAGCAAACACCTGATCCACACATCCTCTACCACTTCTGAAATCACACTGCTCTTCCCCAATCTGATGCTCTGTACATGCCTTCACCCTCTCAATCAATACCCTCCCATATAATTTACCAGGAATACTCAACAAACTTATACCTCTGTAATTTGAGCACTCACTCTTATCCCCTTTGCCTTTGTACAATGGCACTATGCACGCATTCCGCCAATCCTCAGGCACCTCACCATGAGTCATACATACATTAAATAACCTTACCAACCAGTCAACAATACAGTCACCCCCTTTTTTAATAAATTCCACTGCAATACCATCCAAACCTGCTGCCTTGCCGGCTTTCATCTTCCGCAAAGCTTTCACTACCTCTTCTCTGTTTACCAAATCATTTTCCCTAACCCTCTCACTTTGCACACCACCTCGACCAAAACACCTTATATCTGCCACTCTATCATCAAACACATTCAACAAACCTTCAAAATACTCACTCCATCTCCTTCTCACATCACCACTACTTGTTATCACCTCCCCATTTGCGCCCTTCACTGAAGTTCCCATTTGCTCCCTTGTCTTACGCACTTTATTTACCTCCTTCCAGAACATCTTTTTATTCTCCCTAAAATTTAATGATACTCTCTCACCCCAACTCTCATTTGCCCTTTTTTTCATCTCTTGCACCTTTCTCTTGACCTCCTGTCTCTTTCTTTTATACATCTCCCACTCAATTGCATTTTTTCCCTGCAAAAATCGTCCAAATGCCTTTCTCTTCTCTTTCACTAATACTCTTACTTCTTCATCCCACCACTCACTACCCTTTCTAATCAACCCATCTCCCACTCTTCTCATGCCACAAGCATCTTTTGCGCAATCCATCACTGATTCCCTAAATACATCCCATTCCTCCCCCACTCCCCTTACTTCCATTGTTCTCACCTTTTTCCATTCTGTACTCAGTCTCTCCTGGTACTTCCTCACACAGGTCTCCTTCCCAAGCTCACTTACTCTCACCACCCTCTTCACCCCAACATTCACTCTTCTTTTCTGAAAACCCATACAAATCTTCACCTTAGCCTCCACAAGATAATGATCAGACATCCCTCCAGTTGCACCTCTCAGCACATTAACATCCAAAAGTCTCTCTTTCGCACACCTGTCAATTAACACGTAATCCAATAACGCTCTCTGGCCATCTCTCCTACTTACATAAGTATACTTATGTATATCTCGCTTTTTAAACCAGGTATTCCCAATCATCAGTCCTTTTTCAGCACATAAATCTACAAGCTCTTCACCATTTCCATTTACAACACTGAACACCCCATGTATACCAATTATTCCCTCAACTGCCACATTACTCACCTTTGCATTCAAATCACCCATCACTATAACCCGGTCTCGTGCATCAAAACCACTAACACACTCATTCAGCTGCTCCCAAAACACTTGCCTCTCATGATCTTTCTTCTCATGCCCGGGTGCATATGCACCAATAATCACCCACCTCTCTCCATCAACTTTCAGTTTTACCCATATTAATCGAGAATTTACTTTCTTACATTCTATCACATACTCCCACAACTCCTGTTTCAGGAGTATTGCTACTCCTTCCCTTGCTCTTGTCCTCTCACTAACCCCTGACTTTACTCCCCAGACATTCCCAAACCACTCTTCCCCTTTACCCTTGAGCTTCGTTTCACTCAGAGCCAAAACATCCAGGTTCCTTTCTCAAACATACTACCTATCTCTCCTTTTTTCACATCTTGGTTACATCCACACACATTTAGGCACCCCACTCTGAGCCTTCGAGGAGGATGAGCACTCCCCGCGTGACTCCTTCTTCTGTTTCCCATTTTAGAAAGTTAATACAAGGAGGGGAGGATTTCTGGCCCCCCGCTCCCGTCCCCTCTAGTCGCTTTCTACGACACGCGAGGAATACGTGGGAAGTATTCTTTCACCCCTATCCCCAGGGATAATATACATATATATATACATATACACATACATACACATATATATATATATATATATATATATATATATATATATATATATATATATATATATATATCCCTGGGGATAGGGGAGAAAGAATACTTCCCACATATTCCCTGCGTGTTGTAGAAGGCGACTAAAAGGGAAGGGAGTGGGGGGGGCTGGAAATCCTCCCCTCATTCATTTTTTTTTTCCAAAAGAAGGAACAGAGAAGGGGGCCAGGTGAGGATATTCCCTCAAAGGCCCAGTCCTCTGTTCTTAACGCTACCTCGCTAATGCAGGAAATGGCGAATAGTATAAAAGAAAAAGAAAGAAAATATATATATAAATGTATATATATATAATGTGTATTTTCTTTTCATACTTGTTCACTGTTTTCTGCATTAGTGAGGTAGTTCCAGGAAAAGACATAGAAATACCCTCAGTTGCTGATATTCACTCTCTAACTGTCATTTATATGGATAGGTGTTACTGGTCTGCATCTGCTTCAGGTTATTCTGTAAGTGAAAAATCACCTTTGGCAAGGCTGTATCATCATTAGCTGATGAAACAAGAGTATATCCTTATTAAAGAAATTCTCACTTCAAAGGAGTCCATCCTGTCCCTGCCAGTGGGTATAACAAATTACTTGAAGTTGCAGGATCCTCAGGTTTTTGAAAGGGGTCCTAGGTTTATATGATAATGTATGTAGATATATATACCAGGAGTCCCTAACTTATGAACAGGTTGTGCTCCTGAACCCTCTTTGTTAATTGAATTGTTCAGAAGCCAGATTATGTAAAGAAACTACATTATGCTAATTCACATAAGATTAGAATAAGTACCTCCCTGCAATGATGTAATAAGTTTTGTATTTAAGATCAGTTTAGTTAATGGAACTCATTATTAACTTTTTAACATACAATCACGTTATCCTTTCCAACCCACAAAATTTTATGTTTTTGAGTTGCTTAAAAATGTATCTCTCCTTATGATATCCAAGACATTCATATAGCAGTGAGAAGAGTCGCTTCTGGGAGAAGTATTTTTTATTCAGTATTTTCTTTGTAGTAACGTCTCAAGGTTGTGTATATGTTTCAGCACATTGCGAGAATATGGCTTAAGTTTGTTGTATTTGTTATATCATTTAATTTACTAACACCAAAATACGTTATTGATTACTGGTTATTGTGATGTTTTACCTCATATGATAAATCTTTTCTTGCAGTAATCTGTGTCAGTCATTGATGATTTTTCATATAGGCTAAACAATATAATTTGTAAAACAATGGCTGCACCAGTGAGACATTGCTGTCAAGGTCAGGAGGACATTGGCATTACTGCCTCCACTTTTGTTAGAAAACCTTCATCTGCCTCATGTTGGTCAAATTTTAATGCTGAAAGAGTCAGTGATTATAAAGATGACTCTCCACATGAACTGGAAACAAAGCATCATCAACATATGATTTGGGATCATCTGCCTGGTCCTCAGAATGTAGCTAAATGCCACTCAGCTTCCTTCTTAGAAAACTCATGAAAATTTGCTTTTATTGGCATGGCTGAAGGATGACTGAGTGTGAGGAGAAATTAACAGACACTTCCACCTCAGCCACCATCATGGCTCAGTGTATGGCTCTGAAACTGAGGCATGAAACTTGATGTATAAATGTTCATATTCAGGCATTGCTCATTTCCCATAAATACTTATCTGGAAGCATTAAAGGATCGAGCAAAATTAATGAAAAAAATTGTCCATTTAAATTGTTAAGTGGTACCATGTATGTCGACCTGGGAATTAGATAGTGTTTTTTTTTTAGCTCATTTATAAGTACTGGAGTTTGCAGGTCAGATGTCATAGTTCATAAGTTGGGACTACCAGTATATATATATATATATATATATATATATATATATATTTAGGTTTAGATTTACATTCCATTTGAACTTTGCCTGATGAATGTGTATTGTCAGTGTAAGTTCTTCAATACTCATTACATATTAACTGAAAAATTTCTGGAGCACATTGTCATTAACTGCTAAAGAGATATATTTTTCCCCCTAGAATTAGCTTTTTGTTAATGAGAATTATGTGCGCATTTGTTATCACTCATGTAGAAGTCTTATTTTTGATTAGTTATCTTTTTTTAGGTCAAGTTGATTATTAGACTTTTTTTTTTGCTTTCGCAAAACTACCTAATGAGCCAGTGTAAGCTCAAGTGGTTTTTGCTAACTGTCACTTTGATCCCAAAAAGTTACAGTTGGAAGCTGGAAAGTTAATGTAATACAAAGTATACTTATTCTTTTGGTATACAAATGATACTAGTTGTTATTATCCTTCATTTGTAATGATATTGATACTCCATCTGTAGATGCAACAGCTTACATAGGCCACATTTTTCATGTGCTCAGTCATTTACTTTAAGAAAATGTTGTTGTTGTTGTTGTTGTTGATGTTATTGTGCAGAGCTAGGGGGGAATTCAATCAACCCTTGAGGGGAAAAATGCCTGACTGCTGGGGTGAGTCTCTCCCAAAGTATGGGTATGTATGTAAGAGAGGTACAGTATATGTTTGCCTTAATTGAAGAAAGTTTTGTCAATAGAAAAGTTATGGTATAATTTTGGTGTCACTTGTGAGTATATTGAATTGTGGTGCCAAGCTGTGATGGATAGGTGAGAATTTATGACTTTAACATTGGCAGTTTTCTGTGGGACTCTTTCATTTTAGGCCTCACTTTTAGTCTGACTAAGAAAGAAAGGGATGATTCATGCCCCAAAGCTTTCATGAATTTGTTTAATTTAGATGCTGTATTCTTAATATGGAAACATCGTATGCTTTTTTATGTAATTCAGATGAGACAGTACGTGTGAGAAGTATTTCCAGGGCACTAGTTGTACTGAGGCAACAAAAGACAGAACTTATGTATGGACTTATAGCATACGTAAACATAAGCAGATGGTTGTAGATATATGTTAAAGCATACAAACACATGCATGCACACACATGTTGACGCACAAACACACACAAGAGAAAGTATTTTCAGCTTTATGTGATCGAGATGTGGAACTAGGAAAGCAAGAAAGAAATGAATGCAGATGGCAGTGGAACTTCAAGTTCATATGATAGAATTATGAGGCTATGAGATGAGGTCCTATGAGTGTAAACCTCCTTTTCTTTATGCACATTTATACGCATACATAGAAGTAGAAATTTTGAGTAGTTTAGAGGTTGACTTATGAAAAATGCTAAGCAAAGATTACAGTGAAATATTTTCCTGAATGTACGATAAGTATGAGAGTTCGTGGTAGGGCTCCATCAGTGTCAGACTCACTGTATGTGTAAGTTATCACACACACACACACACACACACACACACACACACACACACACACACACACACACACACATCTTTATTTCATTCATAATTAACTTAGCATCAGTTTCTTGGAAAGACCCTTGGTGTTACCAAGACCTTTCTAAGGGCTCCTGCATTGCAAAGCTGTGTTACTTCCAGTATCAGGGAGATGTGGATATGCTGGAAATGAGATGTTTGAGGACAATGTGTGGTGTGAGGTGGTTTGATCGAGTAAGTAATGTAAGGGTAAGAGAGATGTGTGGAAATAAAAAGAACGTGGTTGAGAGAGCAGAAGAGGGTGTTTTGAAATGGTTTGGGCACATGGAGAGAATGAGTGAGGAAAGATTGACCAAGAGGATATATGTGTCGGAGGTGGAGGGAACGAGGAGAAGTGGGAGACCAAATTGGAGGTGGAAAGATGGAGTGAAAAAGATTTTGTATGATCGGGGCCTGAACATGCAGGAGGGTGAAAGGAGGGCAAGGAATAGAGTGAATTGGATCGATGTGGTATACTGGGGTTGACGTGCTATCAGTGGATTGAATCAGGGCATGTGAAGCATCTGGGGTAAACCATGAAAAGTTGTGTGGGGCCTGGATGTGGAAAGGGAGCTGTGGTTTCGGGCATTATTGCATGGCAGCTGGAGACTGAGTGTGAACGAATGGGGCCTTTGTTGTCTTTTCCTAGTGCTACCTCGCACACATAAGGGGGGAGGGGGAAGGTATTCCATGTGTGGCGAGGTGGCGATGGGAGTGAATGGGGGCAGACAGTGTGAATTGTGTGCATGGGTATATATGTATGAGTGTGTATGTATATATATGTGTACATTGAGATGTATAGGTATGTATATTTGCATGTGTGGACGTGTGTGTGTATACATTGTGTATGGGGGTGGGTTGTGCCATTTCTTTCGTCTGTTTCCTTGCGCTACCTCGCAAACGCGGGAGACAGCGGCAAAGCAAAATAATAATAATGATAATAATATATATATATATATATATATATATATATATATATATATATATATATATATATATATATATATTTTCCAAAAGAAGGAACAGAGAAGGGGGCCAGGTGAGGATATTCCCTCAAAGGCCCAGTTCTCTGTTCTTAACGCTACCTCGCTAACGTGGGAAATGGCGAATAGTTTGAAAAAAAGAAAGATATATATATATATATATATATATATATATATATATATATATATATATATATATATATATATATATTTCTTTTTCTTTCTTTCTTTGATACTATTCGCCATTTCCCACCTCAGCGAGGTAGCGTTAAGAACAGAGGACTGGGCCTCTGAGGAAACATCCTCACCCAGCCCCCTTCTCTGTTCCTTCCTTTGGAAAATTAGAAAAAAAAATGAGAGGGGAAGATTTCCAGCCCCCCACTCCCTTCCCTTTTAGTCGCCTTCTACGACACACAAGGAATACATGGGAAGTATTCTTTCTCCCCTATCCCCAGGGATATATATTTTTTTTTTTCTTTTCATACGATTCGCCATTTCCCGCATTTGCGAGGTAGCGTTAAGAACAGAGGACTGGGCCTTAGAGGGAAAATCCTCACCTGGCCCCCTTCTCTGTTCCTTCTTTTGGAAAAAAAAAAAAAAAAAAAAAAAAAAAAAACGAGAGGGGTGGATTTCCAGCCACCCGCTCCCTCCCCTTTTAGTCGCCTTCTACGACACGCAGGGAATACGTGGGAAGTATTCTTTCTCCCCTATCCCCAGGGATATATATATATATATATATATATATATATATATATATATATATATATATATATATATATATATATATTTATATTTATTTATTTATTTATTTATAAAAATGAAATAAAAGCAAATATAAATATATATATATAAGAAGAGAGAATGTTGGGGTGAAGAGGGTGGTGAGAGTAAGTGAGCTTGGGAAGGAGACTTGTGTGAGGAAATACCAGGAGAGACTGAGTACAGAATGGAAAAAGGTGAGAACAAAGGAGGTAAGGGGAGTGGGGGAGGAATGGGATGTATTTAGGGAATCAGTGATGGCTTGGCCAAAGATGCTTGTGGCATGAGAAGCGTGGGAGGTGGGTTGATTAGAAAGGGTAGTGAGTGGTGGGATGAAGAAGTAAGATTATTAGTGAAAGAGAAGAGAGAGGCATTTGGACGATTTTTGCAGGGAAAAAATGCAAATGAGTGGGAGATGTATAAAAGAAAGAGACAGGAGGTCAAGAGAAAGGTGCAGGAGGTGAAAAAAAGGGCTAATTAGAGTTGGGGTGAGAGAGTATCATTAAATTTTAGGGAGAATAAAAAGATGTTCTGGAGGGAGGTAAATAAAGTACGTAAGACAAGGGAGCAAATGGGAACTTCAATGAAGGGGCTAATGGGGAGGTGATAACAAGTAGTGGTGATGTGAGAAGGAGATGGAGTGAGTATTTTGAAGGTTTGTTGAATGTGTTTGATGATAGAGTGGTAGATGTAGGGTGTTTTGGTCGAGGTGGTGTGCAAAGTGAGAGGGTTAGGGAAAATGATTTGGTAAACAGAGAAGAGGTAGTAAAAGGTTTGCGGAAGATGAAAGCCGGCAAGGCAGCAGGTTTGGATGGTATTGCAGTGGAATTTATTAAGAAAGGGGGTGACTGTATTGTTGACTGGTTGGTAAGGTTATTTAATGTATGTATGACTCATGGTGAGGTGCCTGAGGATTGGCGGAATGCTTGCATAGTGCCATTGTACAAAGGCAAAGGGGATAAGAGTGAGTGCTCAAATTACAGAGGTATAAGTTTGTTGAGTATTCCTGGTAAATTATATGGGAGGGTATTGATTGAGAGGGTGAAGGCAGGTACAGAGCATCAGATTGGGGAAGAGCAGTGTGGTTTCAGAAGTGGTAGAGGATGTGTGGATCAGGTGTTTTCTTTGAAGAATGTATGTGAGAAATACTTAGAAAAGCAAATGGATTTGTATGTAGCATTTATGGATCTGGAGAAGGCATATGATAGAGTTGATAGAGATGCTCTGTGGAAGGTACTAAGAATATATGGTGTGGGAGGCAAGTTGTTAGAAGCAGTGAAAAGTTTTTATCGAGGATGTAAGGCATGTGTATGTGTAGGAAGAGAGGAAAGTGATTAGTTCTCAGTGAATGTAGGTTTGCGGCAGGGGTGTGTGATGTCTCCATGGTTATTTAATTTGTTTATGGATAGGGTTGTTAGGGAGGTGAATGCAAGAGTTTTGGAAAGAGGGGCAAGTATGCAGTCTGTTGGGGATGAGAGAGCTTGGGAAGTGAGTCAGTTGTTGTTCGCTGATGATACAGCGCTGGTGGCTGATTCATGTGAGAAACTGCAGAAGCTGGTGACTAAGTTTGGTAAAGTGTGTGAAAGAAGAAAGTTAAGAGTAAATGTGAATAAGAACAAGGTTATTAGGTACAGTAGGGTTGAGGGTCAAGTCAATTAGGAGGTAAGTTTGAATGGAGAAAAACTTGAGGAAGTAAAGTGTTTTAAATATCTGGGAGTGAATCTGGCAGCGGATGGAACCATTGAAGCGGAAGTAAATCATAGGGTGGGGGAGTGGGCGAAAATCCTGGGAGCCTTGAAGAATGTGTGGAAGTCGAGAACATTATCCCCGAAAGCAAAAATGGGTATGTTTGAAGGAATAGTGGTTCCAACAATGTTGTATGGTTGTGAGGCGTGGGCTATGGATAGAGTTGTGGGCAGGAGGGTGGATGTGCTGGAAATGAGATGTTTGGGGACGATATGTGGTGTGAGGTGGTTTGATTGAGTAAGTAATGTAAGGGTAAGAGAGATGTGTGGAAATAAAAAGAGCGTGGTTGAGAGAGCAGAAGAGGGTATTTTGAAATGGTTTGGGCACATGGAGAGAATGAGTGCGGAAAGATTGACCAAGAGGATATATGTGTCGGAGGTGGAGGGAACGAGGAGAAGTGGGAGACCAAATTGGAGGTGGAAAGATGGAGTGAAAAAGATTTTGTGTGATCGAGGCCTGAACATGCAGGAGGGTGAAAGGAGGGCAAGGAATAGAGTGAATTGGAGCGATGTGGTATATCGGGGTTGACGTGCTGTCAGTGGATTGAAGCAAGGCATGTGAAGCGTCTGGGGTCAACCATGGAAAGCTGTGTAGGTATGTATATTTGCGTGTGTGGACGTATGTATATACATGTGTATGGCGGGGGGGGTTGGGCCATTTCTTTCGTCTGTTTCCTTGCGCTACCTCGCAAACGCAGGAGACAGCGACAAAGTATAATAAATAAATAAATAAATATATATATATATATATATATATATATATATATATATATATATATATATATATATATATATATATATATATATATTTTTCTCTCTTTCAAACTATTCGCCATTTTCCGCGTTAGCAAGGGAGCATTAAGAACAGAGGACTGGGCCTTTGAGGGAATATTTTCACCTGGCCCCCTTCTCTGTTCCTTCTTTTGGAAAATTAAAAAAAAAAACGAGAGGGGAGGATTTCCAGCCCCCTGCTCCCTCCCCTTTTAGTCGCCTTCTATGACACGCAGGGAATACTTGGGAAGTATTCTTTCTCCCCTATCCCCAGGGATAATATATATATATATATATATATATATATATATATATATATATATATATATATATATATATATATATATATATTTTTTTTTTTCATACTATTCGCCATTTCCCGCATTAGCGAGGTAGCGTTAAGAACAGAGGACTGGACCTTTGAGGGAATATCCTCACCTGGCACCCTTCTCTGTCCCTTCTTTTGGAAAATAAAAAAAAAAACGAGAGGGGAGGATTTCCAGCCCCCCGCTCCCTTCCCTTTTAGTCGTCTTCTACGACACGCAGGGAATACGTGGGAAGTATTCTTTCTCCCCTATCCCCAGGGATAACATATATATATATATATATATATATATATATATATATATATATATATATATATATATATATATATATAATTCATATTTTATTTCATTTATTATATTTTGTCGCTGTCTCCCGCATTAGCAAGGTACCGCAAGGAAACAGACAAAAGAATGGTCCACCCCACCCACATACATATGTATATATATACACGCCCACACATGCAGATATACATACTTATACATTTCAATGCATACATACACAGACATACACACATACACATGTACATGTTTATACTTGCTGCCCTCAGTCATTCCCGTCACCACCCGCCATACGTGAAATGGCATCCCCTACCCTCCATGGGCACGCAAGGTTGCGCTAGGCAAAGACAACAACGGCCACATTCGTTCACACGCAGTCTCTAGCTGTCATGTGTAATGCACCTAAACCACAGATCCCTTTCCACATCTAGGCCCCACAAAACTTTCCATGGTTTACCCCAAACACTCCATATATATATATATATATATATATATATATATATATATATATATATATATATTTATATATATATATATATATATATATATATATCTTTTTTTTTACCTGGTCACATCAATATACAAATATAGCAGCCTCTTTGAAGCTCTCTGTGCCTTTTGTAAGTGCACCTTTAAGTGGAAAGGTACTTAAGTGACCTTCCTTGGCGATATTCTCATGACTGAATGTTGAACACATAAATTTATTCTTTCTACATTTTAAGTGCTTAATCTCTGTATGTGATAACTGGACTTGTTTGTATACCTAGAGACATTTTGTTTGTCACTGTGTGCTTTGTGTTGTAAGTGTGTTGGATTGTAGGTTTTCAGTAATGTGCATTAGAGGCTTAGCCAGTGAACCACAATTCATTATACTTCACTATCATTATTTATCAAGGGCTCTGTCAGTGAACCACAGTTCATTAAACTCCAGTATCATTATTTACCAAGGGCTCAGCCAGTGAACCACAATTCATTATACTTCAGTATCATTATCAATCAAGATGCCTTGCCCAGTGTCATAACTTTTGCAATGAATATTGAAGGCCAGTACATATATGTTGTACCTGTAAGACAATATCTTGCAAATATTCCATTATCTCAGAATATGGAAAGTGGTTAAATTGAATTCTGAAAATAGTTACAGTTGAACTGGAAATGTAAAATACTAGTGTATGTACTTAAGGTATTTAGAAGAGGATTAAATATGTAAAAACAATGATGATTTCATTATCACTTGTTGCACCCCTCTAGTGCAGTGCTTTCAATCCTAGCCATCGTTATGATTTTTCAATAGCATAGAAAGTTTCAGGTTTACCAGTATGGCAGGATCACTGACCATAATGATTTGTTACTAAGGTAAAATTGTTATAGGTGTAATGCTTTTGAAGTCACACTTTTCATATACATATATAAGATTATTAGTGAAAGAGAAGAGAGAGGCATTTTGACGATTTTTGCAGGGAAATAGTGCAACTGACTGGGAGATGTATAAAAGAAAGAGGCAGGAGGTCAAGAGAAAGTTGCAAGAGGTGAGAAAGAGAGCAAATGAGAGTTGGGGTGAGAGAGTATCATGAAATTTTAGGGAGAATAAAAAGATGTTTTGGAAAGAGGTAAATAAAGTGTGTAAGACAAGAGAACAAATGGGAACATTGATGAAGGGGGCTAATGGGGAGGTAATAACAAGTAGTGGTGATGTAAGGAGATGGAGTGAGTATTTTGAAGGTTTGTAGAATGTGTTAGATGATAGAGTGGCAGATATAGGGTGTTTTGGTCTAAGTGGTGTGCGAAGTGAGAGTGTGAGGGAGAATGATTCGGTAAACAGAGAAGAGGTAGTGAAAGCTTTGCGGAAAATGAAAGCCGGCAAGGCGGCGGGCTTGGATGGTATTGCAGTGGAATTTATTAAAAAAGGGGGTGACAGTGTTGTTGACTGGTTGGTGAGGATATTCAATGTATGTGTGGCTCATGGTGAAGTGCCTGAGTATTGGCAGAATGCATGCATAGTGCCGTTGTACGAAGGCAAAGGGGATAAAGGTGAGTGTTCAAATTACAGAGGTATAAGTTTGTTGAGTATTCCTGGAAATTATATAGGAGGATTTTGAATGAGAGGGTGAAGGCATGTACAGAGCACCAGACTGGGGAAGAGCAGTGTGGTTTCAGAAGTGGTAGAGGATGTGTGGATCAGGTGTTTGCTCTGAAGAATGTATGTGAGAAATACTTAGAAAAATAAATGGATTTGTATGAAGCATTTATGAATCTGGAGAAGGCATATGATAAGAGTTGATAGAGATTCTATGTAGAAGGTTTTAAGAGTATATGGTGTGGGAGGCAAGTTGCTAGAAGCAGTGAAAAGTTTTTGTCGAGGATGTAAGGCATGTGTGTGAGTAGGAAGAGAGGAAAGTGATTGGTTCTCAGTGAATGTCATGGTTGTTTAATTGGTTTATGGATGGGGTTGTTAGGGAGTTGAATGCAAGAGTTTTGGAGAAAGGGGCAAGTATGCAGTCTGTTGTGGATGAGAGGGCTTGGGAAGTGAGTCAGTTGTTGTTTGCTGATGATTCAGCGCTGGTGGCTGATTCATGTGAGAAACTGCAGAAGCTGGTGACTGAGTTTCATAAAGTATGTGAAAGAAGAAAGCTGAGAGTGAATGTGAATAAGAGCAAGGTTCTTAGGTACAGTAGGGTTGAGGGACAAGCCAATTTAGGGACAAGTCAATTGGGAGGTAAGTTTGATTGGAGAAAAACTGGAGGAAGTGAAGTGTTTTAGATATCTGGGAGTGGATTTGGCAGTGGATGGAACCATGGAAGCACAAGTGAATCACAGCATTGGGGAGGGGGCGAAAGTTCTAGGAGTGTTGAAGAATGTGTGGAAGGGGAGAATATTATCTCAGAAAGCAAAAGTGGGTATATTTGAAAGAATAGTGGTTCCAACAGTGTTATATGGTTGTGAGGCGTGGGCTATAGATTGGGTTGTACGGAGGAAGGTGGATATGTTGGAAATGTGATGTTCAAGAACAATATGTGGATGAGATGGTTTGATTGAATGATTAATGAAAGGGAAAGAGAGATGTGTGGTAATAAAAAGAGTGTGGTTGAGAGAGCAGAAGAGGGTGTACTGAAATGGTTTAGTCACATGGAGAGGATGGGTGAGAAAAGATTGACAAAGAGGATATATGTGTCAGAGATAGAGGGAACAAGGAAAGTGGGAGACCAAATTGGGGGTGGAAAGGTGGAGTGAAAAAGATTTTGAGCAATCGGGGCCTGAACATGCAGGAGGGTGAATGGTGTGCTAGGAATAGAGTGAACTGGAACAATGTGGTATACTGGGGTCGATGTGCTGTCAGTGGATTGAACCAGTGCAAGTGAAGTGTCTTGGGTAACCCATGGAAAGTTTTGTAGGGCCTGGATGTGGAACGGTAGCTGTGGATTTGGTGCATTGTACATGACAGCTAGAGACAGTGTGAACAAAAGTGGTCTTTATTGTCTTTTCCTACCATAACCTCGCATGCTTGCTGAGGAAGGGGGCTGTCATTTCATGTGTGGTGGGATGGTGATGGGAATGAATAAAGGCAGCAAGTATGAATTATATAGATGTGTATATATGTATATGTCTGTGCATGTATGTATATGTATACATTGAAATGTATAGGTATGTATATGTGCATGTATGGATGTGTATGAATATACATGTATATGTGGGTGGGTTGGGCCATTCTTTTGTCTATTTCCTTGCGCTACCTCGCTAACGTGGGAGACAGCGACAAAGTATAATGAATAGATATATATATATATATATATATATATATATATATATATATATATATATATATATATATATATATATACATTCTGTTTCCCATTTTAGAAAGTTAATACAAGCGACAAAGTATAAAAAAAAAAAAAAAATATATATATATATATATATATATATATATATATATATATATATATATATATATATATATATATATATATATTTTTTTTTTTTTGCCGGTCTCCCGCGTTTGCGAGGTAGCGCAAGGAAAACAGACGAAAGAAATGGCCCAACCCACCCCCATACACATGTATATACATACGTCCACACACGCAAATATACATACCTACACAGCTTTCCATGGTTTACCCCAGATGCTTAACATGCCCTGATTCAACCCACTGACAGCACATCAACCCCGGTATACCACATCGATCCAATTCACTGTATTCCTTGCCCTCCTTTCACCCTCCTGCATGTTCAGGCCCCAATCACACAAAATCTTTTTCACTCCATCTTTCCACCTCCAATTTGGTCTCCCACTTCTCCTCGTTCCCTCCACCTCCGACACATATATCCTCTTGGTCAATCTTTCCTCACTCATTCTCTCCATGTGCCCAAACCATTTCAAAACACCCTCTTCTGCTCTCTCAACCACGCTCTTTTTATTTCCACACATCTCTCTCACCCTTACGTTACTTACTCGATCAAACCACCTCACACCACACATTGTCCTCAAACATCTCATTTCCAGCACATCCATCCTCCTGCGCACAACTCTATCCATAGCCCACGCCTCGCAACCATACATCATTGTTGGAACCACTATTCCTTTAAACATAGCCATTTTTGCTTTCCGAGATAATGTTCTCGACTTCCACACATTCTTCAAGGCTCCCAGAATTTTCGCCCCCTCCCCACCCTATGATCCACTTCCGCTTCCATGGTTCCATCCGCTGCCAGATCCACTCCCAGATATCTAAAACACTTTACTTCCTCCAGTTTTTCTCCATTCAAACTTACCTCCCAATTGACTTGACCCCCAACCCTACTGTACCTAATAACCTTGCTCTTATTCACATTTATTCTTAACTTTCTTCTTTCACACACTTTACCAAACTCAGTCACCAGCTTCTGCAGTTTCTCACATGAATCAGCCACCAGCGCTGTATCATCAGTGAACAACAACTGACTCACTTCCCAAGCTCTCATCCCCAACAGACGTCATACTTGCCCCTCTTTCCAAAACTCTTGCATTCACCTCCCTAACAACCCCATCCATAAACAAATTAAACAACCATGGAGACATCACACACCCCTGCCACAAACCTACATTCACTGAGAACCAATCACTTTCCTCTCTTCCTACACGTACACATGCCTTACATCCTCGATAAAAGCTTTTCACCACTTCTAAAAACTTGCCTCCCACACCATATATTCTTAATACCTTCCACAGAGCATCTCTATCAACTCTATCATATGCCTTCTCCAGATCCATAAATGCTACATACAAATCCATTTGCTTTTCTAAGTATTTCTCACATACATTCTTCAAAGCAAACACCTGATCCACACATCCTCTACCACTTCTGAAACCACACTGCTCTTCCCCAATCTGATGCTCTGTACATGCCTTCACCCTCTCAATCAATACCCTCCCATACAATTTACCAGGAATACTCAACAAACTTATACCTCTGTAATTTGAGCACTCACTCTTATCCCCTTAACCCTTGTACAATGGCACTATGCACGCATTCCGCCAATCCTCAGGCACCTCACCATGAGTCATACATACATTAAATAACCTTACCAACCAGTCAACAATACAGTCACCCCCTTTTTTAATAAATTCCACTGCAATACCATCCAAACCTGCTGCCTTGCCGGCTTTCATCTTCCGCAAACCTTTTACTACCTCTTCTCTGTTTTTTTTTTTTTTTTTTTTTTTTTTTTTCCAAAATAAGGAACAGAGAAGAGGTCCAGGTGAGGATATTCCCTCAAAGGCCCAGTCCTCTGTTCTTAACGCTACCTCGCTATCACGGGAAATAGCGAATAGTATGAAAAAAAAAAAAATATATATATATATATATATATATATATATATATATATATATATATATATATATATATTTATATTTACATTTTTTTTTTATCTATTTTGCTTTGCTGCTGTCTCCCGCGTTTGCGAGGTAGCGCAAGGAAACAGACGAAAGAAATGGCCCAACCCACCCCCATACACATGTCCACACATGCAAATATACATACCTATACATCTCAGTGTACACATATATATACACACACAGACACATACATATATACCCATGCACACAATTCACACTGTCTGCCTTTATTCATTCCCATCGCCACCTCGCCACACATGGAATACCATCCCCCTGCCCCCTCATGTGTGCGAGGTAGCACTAGGAAAAGACAACAAAGGCCACATTCGTTCACACTCAGTCTCTAGCTGTCATGTATAATGCACCGAAACCACAGCTCCCTTTCCACATCCAGACCCCACAAAACTTTCCATGGTTTACCACAGACGTTTCACATGCCCTGGTTTAATCCATTGACAGCACGTCAACCCCCTTATACCACATTGTTCCAATTCATGCTATTCCTTGCACCCCTTTCACCCTCCTGCATGTTCAGGCCCTGATCACTCAAAATCTTTTTCACTCCATCTTTCCACCTCCAATTTGGTCTCCCACTTTTCCTCATTCCCTCCACCTCTGATACATATATCCTCTTTGTCAATCTTTCCTCACTCATTCTGTCCACATGACCAAGCCATTTCAAAACACACACACACACACACGCACATACACACACACACACACACACACACACACACACACACACACACACACACATATATATATATATATATATATATATATATATTTTTCTTTTTTTTTTTTTTTTTGCTTTGTCGCTGTCTCCCGCATTTGCGAGGTAGCGCAAGGAAACAGACGAAAGAAATGGCCCAACCCACCCCCATACACATGTATATACATACGTCCACACACGCAAATATACATACCTACACAGCTTTCCATGGTTTACCCCAGACGCTTCACATGCCCTGATTCAATCCACTGACAGCACGTCAACCCCGGTATACCACATCGATCCAATTCACTCTATTCCTTGCCCTCCTTTCACCCTCCTGCATGTTCAGGCCCCGATCACACAAAATCTTTTTCACTCCATCTTTCCACCTCCAATTTGGTCTCCCTCTTCTCCTCGTTCCCTCCACCTCTGACACATATATTCTCTTGGTCAATCTTTCCTCACTCATTCTCTCCATGTGCCCGAACCATTTCAAAACACCCTCTTCTGCTCTCTCAACCACACTCTTTTTCTTTCCACACATCTCTCTTACCCTTACGTTACTTACTCGATCAAACCACCTCACACCACATATTGTCCTCAAACATCTCATTTCCAGCACATCCATCCTCCTGCGCACAACTCTATCCATAGCCCACGTCTCGCAACCATACAACATTGTTGGAACCACTATTCCTTCAAACATACCCATTTTTGCTTTCCGAGATAATGTTCTCGACTTCCACACATTCTTCAAGGCTCCCAGAATTTTCGCCCCCTCCCCCACCCTATGATCCACTTCCGCTTCCATGGTTCCATCCGCTGCCAAATCCTACTCCCAGATATCTAAAACACTTCACTTCCTCCAGTTTTTCTCCATTCAAACTCACCTCCCAATTGACTTGACCCTCAACCCTACTGTACCTAATAACCTTGCTCTTATTCACATTTACTCTTAACTTTCTTCTTTCACACACTTTACCAAACTCAGTCACCAGTTTCTGCAGTCTCTCACATGAATCAGCCACCAGCGCTGTATCATCAGCGAACAACAACTGACTCATTTCCCAAGCTCTCTCATCCCCAACAGAGTTCATACTTGCCCCTCTTTCCAAAACTCTTGCATTCACCTCCCTAACAACCCCATCCATAAACAAATTAAACAACCATGGAGACATCACACACCCCTGCCACAAACCTACATTCACTGAGAACCAATCACTTTCCTCTCTTCCTACACGTACACATGCCTTACATCCTCGATAAAAACTTTTCACTGCTTCTAACAACTTGCCTCCCACACCATATATTCTTAATACCTTCCACAGAGCATCTCTATCAACTCTATCATATGCCTTCTCCAGATCCATAAATGCTACATACAAATCCATTTGCTTTTCTAAGTATTTCTCACATACATTCTTCAAAGCAAACACCTGATCCACACATCCTCTACCACTTCTGAAACCACACTGCTCTTCCCCAACCTGATGCTCTGTACATGCCTTCACCCTCTCAATCAATATCCTCCCATATAATTTACCAGGAATACTCAACAAACTTATACCTCTGTAATTTGAGCACTCACTCTTATCCCCTTTGCCTTTGTACAATGGCACTATGCACGCATTCCGCCAATCCTCAGGCACCTCACCATGAGTCATACATACATTAAATAACCTTACCAACCAGTCAACAATACAGTCACCCCCCTTTTTTAATAAATTCCACTGCAATACCATCCAAACCTGCTGCCTTGCCGGCTTTCATCTTCCGCAAAGCTTTTACTACCTCTTCTCTGCTTACCAAATCATTTTCCCTAACCCTCTCACTTTGCACACCACCTCGACCAAAACACCCTATATCTGCCACTCTATCATCAAACACATTCAACAAACCTTCAAAATACTCACTCCATCTCCTTCTCACATCACCACTACTTGTTATCACCTCCCCATTTGCGCCCTTCACTGAAGTTCCCATTTGCTCCCTTGTCTTACGCACTTTATTTACCTCCTTCCAGAACATCTCTTTATTCTCCCTAAAATTTAATGATACTCTCTCACCCCAACTCTCATTTGCCCTTTTTTTCACCTCTTGCACCTTTCTCTTGACCTCCTGTCTCTTTCTTTTATACATCTCCCACTCAATTGCATTTTTTCCCTGCAAAAATCGTCCAAATGCCTCTCTCTTCTCTTTCACTAATACTCTTACTTCTTCATCCCACCACTCACTACCCTTTCTAATCAACCCATCTCCCACTCTTCTCATGCCACAAGCATCTTTTGCGCAATCCATCACTGATTTCGTAAATACATCCCATTCCTCCCCCACTCCCCTTACTTCCATTGTTTTCACCTTTTTCCATTCTGTACTCAGTCTCTCCTGGTACTTCCTCACACAAGTCTCCTTCCCACTACTTATTATATATATTATATATATATATATATTTTTTTTTTTTTCAAACTATTCGTCATTTCCCGCGTTAGCGAGGTAGCGTTAAGAACAGAGAACTGGGTCACTGAGGGAATATCCTCACCTGGCCCCCTTCTCTGTTCCTTCTTTTGGAAAATTAAAAAAAATTGAGAGGGGAGGATTTCCAGCCCCCCGCTCCCTCCCCTTTTAGTCGCCTTCTACGACACGCAGGGAATACGTGGGAAGTATTCTTTCTCCCCTATCCCCAGGGATATATATAACATATATACATGTATATATATATATATATACACACACACATACATATTCATTCTTGCTCACCTTCATCCATTCCTGAAGCCACCCTGCCCCACAGGAAACAGCACAAATGCATGAAGGAAAAGAAAACAGACATTTACATTCTCCTCTCTTACCCCACATACTAGATTGCTCTTTCCCGTGTTAGCAAGGTATATATATATATATATATATATATATATATATATATATATATATATATATATATTTATTATATTTTTTTTTATCATACTTTGTCGCTGTCTCCCGCGTTTGCGAGGTAGCGCAAGGAAACAGACGAAAGAAATGGCCCAACCCACCCCCCATACACATGTATATACATACGTCCACACACGCAAATATACATACCTACACAGCTTTCCATGGTTTACCCCAGACGCTTCACATGCCTTGATTCGCTCCACTGACAGCACGTCAACCCCGGTATACCACATCGCTCCAATTCACTCTATTCCTTGCCCTCCTTTCACCCTCCTGCATGTTCAGGCCCCGATCACACAAAATCTTTTTCACTTCATCTTTCCACCTCCAATTTGGTCTCCCTCTTCTCCTCGTTCCCTCCACCTCCGACACATATATCCTCTTGGTCAATCTTTCCTCACTCATTCTCTCCATGTGCCCAAACCACTTCAAAACACCCTCTTCTGCTCTCTCAATCACGCTCTTTTTATTTCCACACATCTCTCTTACCCTTACGTTACTCACTCGATCAAACCACCTCACACCACACATTGTCCTCAAACATCTCATTTCCAGCACATCCATCCTCCTGCGCACAACTCTATCCATAGCCCACGCCTCGCAACCATACAACATTGTTGGAACCACTATTCCTTCAAATATATATATATATATATATATATATATATATATATATATATATATATATATATATATATATATATATTTGTATGGGTTTTCAGAAAAGAAGAGTGAATGTTGGGGTGAAGAGGGTGGTGAGAGTAAGTGAGCTTGGGAAGGAGACTTGTGTGAGGAAGTACCAGGAGAGACTGAGTACAGAATGGAAAAAGGTGAGAACAATGGAAGTAAGGGGAGTGGGGGAGGAATGGGATGTATTTAGGGAATCAGTGATGGATTGCACAAAAGATGCTTGTGGCATGAGAAGAGTGGGAGATGGGTTGATTAGAAAGGGTAGAGTGGTGGGATGAAGAAGTAAGAGTATTAGTGAAAGAGAAGAGAGAGGCATTTGGACGATTTTTGCAGGGAAAAAATGCAATTGAGTGGGAGATGTATAAAAGAAAGAGACAGGAGGTCAAGAGAAAGGTGCAAGAGGTGAAAAAAAGGGCAAATGAGAGTTGGGGTGAGAGAGTATCATTAAATTTTAGGGAGAATAAAAAGATGTTCTGGAAGGAGGTAAATAAAGTGCGTAAGACAAGGGAGCAAATGGGAACTTCAGTGAAGGGCACAAATGGGGAGGTGATAACAAGTAGTGGTGATGTGAGAAGGAGATGGAGTGAGTATTTTGAAGGTTTGTTGAATGTGTTTGATGATAGAGTGGCAGATATAGGGTGTTTTGGTCGAGGTGGTGTGCAAAGTGAGAGGGTTAGGGAAAATGATTTGGTAAGCAGAGAAGAGGTAGTAAAAGCTTTGCGGAAGATGAAAGCCGGCAAGGCAGCAGGTTTGGATGGTATTGCAGTGGAATTTATTAAAAGAGGGGGTGACTGTATTGTTGACTGGTTGGTAAGGTTATTTAATGTATGTATGACTCATGGTGCTGTGCCTGAGGATTGGCGGAATGCATGCATAGTGACATTGTACAAAGGCAAAGGGGATAAGAGTGAGTGCTCATATTACAGAGGTATAAGTCTGTTGAGTATTTCTGGTAAATTTATATGGGAGGGTATTGATTGAGAGGGTGAAGGTATGTACAGAGCATCAGATTGGGGAAGAGCAGTGTGGTTTCAGAAGTGGTAGAGGATGTGTGGATCAGGTGTTTGCTTTGAAGAATGTATGTGAGAAATACTTAGAAAAGCAAATGGATTTGTATGTAGCATTTATGGATTTGGAGAAGGCATATGATAGAGTTGATAGAGATGCTCTATGGAAGGTATTAAGAATATATGGTGTGGGAGGCAAGTTGTTAGAAGCAGTGAAAAGTTTTTATCGAGGATGTAAGGCATGTGTACGTGTAGGAAGAGAGGAAAGTGATTGGTTCTCGGTGAATGTAGGTTTGCGGCAGGGGTGTGTGATGTCTCCATGGTTGTTTAATTTGTTTATGGATGGGGTTGTTAGGGAGGTGAATGCAAGAGTTTTGGAAAGAGGGGCAAGTATGAAGTCTGTTGGGGATGAGAGAGCTTGGGAAGTGAGTCAGTTGTTGTTCGCTGATGATACAGCGCTGGTGGCTGATTCATGTGAGAAACTGCAGAAGCTGGTGACTGAGTTTGGTAAAGTGTGTGAAAGAAGAAAGTTAAGAGTAAATGTGAATAAGAGCAAGGTTATTAGGTACAGTAGGGTTGAGGGTCAAGTCAATTGGGAGGTGAGTTTGAATGGAGAAAAACTGGAGGAAGTAAAGTGTTTTAGATATCTGGGAGTGGATCTGGCAGCGGATGGAACCATGGAAGCGGAAGTGGATCATAGGGTGGGGGAGGGGTCGAAAATTCTGGGAGCCTTGAAGAATGTGTGGAAGTCGAGAACATTATCTCGGAAAGCAAAAATGGGTATGTTTGAAGGAATAGTGGTTCCAACAATGTTGTATGGTTGCGAGGCTTGGGCTATGGATAGAGTTGTGCGCAGGAGGGTGGATGTGCTGGAAATGAGATGTTTGAGGACAATGTGTGGTGTGAGGTGGTTTGATCGAGTAAGTAATGTAAGGGTAAGAGAGATGTGTGGAAATAAAAAGAGTGTGGTTGAGAGAGCAGAAGAGGGTGTTTTGAAATGGTTTGGGCACATGGAGAGAATGAGTGAGGAAAGGTTGACCAAGAGGATATATGTGTCGGAGGTGGAGGAAACGAGGAGAAGAGGGAGACCAAATTGGAGGTGGAAAGATGGAGTGAAAAAGATTTTGTGTGATCGGAGCCTGAACATGCAGGAGGGTGAAAGGAGGTCAAGGAATAGAGTGAATTTGAGCGATGTGGTATACCGGGGTTGACGTGCTGTCAGTGGATTGAATCAGGGCATGTGAAGCGTCTGGGGTAAACCATGGAAAGCTGTGTAGGTATGTATATTTGCGTGTGTGGACGTATGTATATACATGTGTATGGGGTTGGGTTGGGCCATTTCTTTCGTCTGTTTACTTGCGCTACCTTGCAAATGCGGGAGACAGCGACAAAGCAAAAAAAAAAAAATATATATATATATATATATATATATATATATATATATATATATATATATATATATATATATAATATACATATATCCTGGGAGCCTTGAAGAATGTGTGGAAGTCGAGAACATTATCTCGGAAAGCAAAAATGGCTATGTTTGAAGGAATAGTGGCTCCAACAATGTTGTATGGTTGCGAGGCGTGGGCTATGGATAGAGTTGTGCGCAGGAGGGTGGATGTGCTGGAAATGAGATGTTTGAGGACAATGTGTGGTGTGAGGTGGTTTGATCGAGTAAGTAATGTAAGGGTAAGAGAGATGTGTGGAAATAAAAAGAGCGTGGTTGAGAGAGCAGAAGAGGGTGTTTTGAAATGGTTTGGGCACATGGAGAGAATGAGTGAGGAAAGATTGACCAAGAGGATATATGTGTCGGAGGTGGAGGGAACGAGGAGGAGTGGGAGACCAAATTGGAGGTGGAAAGATGGAGTGAAAAAGATTTTGTGCGATTAGGGTCTGAACATGCAGGAGGGTGAAAGGAGGGCAAGGAATAGAGTGAATTGGATCGTTGTGGTATACCGGGGTTGACGTGCTGTCAGTGGATTGAATCAGGGCATGTGAAGTGTCTGGGGTAAACCATGGAAAGTTGTGTGGGGCCTGGATGTGGAAAGGGAGCTGTGGTTTCGGGCATTATTGCATGACAGCTAGAGACTGAGTGTGAACGAATGGGGCCTTTGTTGTCTTTTCCTAGTGCTACCTCGCACACATGAGGGGGGAGGGGGATGGTATTCCATGTGTGGCAAGGTGGCGATGGGAATGAATAAAGGCAGACGGTGTGAAGTGTGTGCATGGGTATATATGTATGTGTCTGTGTGTGTATATATATGTGTACATTGAGATGTATAGGTATGTATATTTGCGTGTGTGGACGTGTATGTATATACATTGTGTATGGGGGTGGGTTGTGCCATTTCTTTCGTCTGTTTCCTTGCGCTGCCTCGCAAACGCGGGAGACAGCGACAAAGCAAAATAAATAAAAAAAATATCATTATTATATTATTAGTATTATTTTTATTTTCTTTTTATATACTTTGTCGCTGTCTCACGTTAACGAGGTAGCGCAAGGAAACAGACGAAAGAATGGTCCAACCTGCCCATGTACACATATATACATAAATGCCCACACACTCACATATACATACCTATACATTTCAATGCATACATACATATACATACACAGACATATACATATATACACATGTACATATTCATACTTGTTGCCTTCATCCATTCCTGTCACCACCTGGCCGCACATGAAATGGCACCCCTCCTACCCCCACGCACATGTGAGGTAGCGCCAGGAAAAGACAGCAAAGGCCACATTTATTCACACTCAGTTTCTAGCTGTCATGTGTAATGCACCAAAACCACAGCTCCCTTTCCACATCCAGGCCCCACAAAACTTTCTGTGGTGTACCTCAGATGCTTCACTTGCGCTGGTTCAGTCCATTGATAGCACGTCGACCCCAGTATACCACTTCGTTGCAGTTCACTCTATTCCTTGCATGCTTTTCACCCTCCTGTATGTTCAGGCCCTGATTGCTCAAAATCTTTTTCACTCCATCCTTTCACCTCCAATTTGGTCTCCCACTTCTCATTCCCTGCACCTCTGACTTATATATCCTCTTTGTCAATCCTTCCTCACTTATTCTCTCCATTTGACCAAACCATTTCAATACACCCTCTTCTGCTCTCTCAGCCACACTCTTTTTTATTACCATACATCTCTCTTACCCTTTCATTACTTACTCGATCAAACCACCTCACACCAGATATTGTCCTCAAACATCTCAATTCCAATACATCCACCCTCCTCCACACAACCCTATCTATAGCCCATGTCTCGCAATCATATAACATTGTTGGAACCACTATTCCTTCAAACATACCCATTATTATTATCATTATTATTATTTTTTTTTTTTTTTTTTTATACATATTTGCCATTTCCCGCAAGCGAGGTAGTGTTAAGAACAGAGGACTAAGCCTTAGAGGGAATATCCTTGGCCCCCTTCTCTGTTCCTTCTTTTGGAAAACTGAAAAGGGAAGGGGAGGATTTCCAGCCCCCCGCTCCCTTCCCCTTTTAGTCGCCTTCTACGACACGCAGGGAATACGTGGGAAGTATTCTTTCTCCCCTGTCCCCAGGAATTATTATTATTATTATTATTATTATTATTATTATTATTATTATTATTATTATTATTATTATTATACTTGATTGCCATTTCCCACACTAGTGAGGTAGTGCTAGGAAACAGACAAAGAAAGATCCAGCATTGCTACCCCCTGCTTCAATGAGGTAGCATCAAGAAAATACAAAAAAGGCCACATTCATTCACACTCCGTCTCTAGCTGTCATGTGTAATGCATCAAAACCATAGCTCCCTATCCACATCCAGGCCCCACAGACCTTTCCATGGTTTAGCCCAGATGCTTCACAAGCCCTGGTTCAGTCCATGGGCAGCGCTTTGACCCCGGTATACCACATTGTTCCAATTCACTCTGTTCCTTGCATGCCTTTCACCCTCCTGTATGTTCAGGTCCCGATCACCTCAAAATCTTTTTCACTCCATCCTTCCACCTCCAATTTGGTCTCCTGCTTCTCCTTGTTCCCTCCACCTCTCACACATGTATCCTCTTTGTCAATCTTTCCTCACTCATCTCTCCATGTGTCCAAACCATTTCAACACACCCCTTCTGCTCTCTCAACCACACTTCTTTTATTACCACACATCTCTCTTACCCTTTCATTACTTACTTGATCAAACCACCTCACATCACATATTGTCCTCAAACATCTCATTTCCAACACATCCACCCTCCTCTGCACAACCCTATATATAGCCCATGCCTCACAACCATATAACATTGTTGGAACCACTATTCCTTCAAACATACCCATTTTTCTCTCTGAGATAACGTTCTCACCTTCCACACATTTTTCAACGCTCCCAGAACCTTTGCCCCCTCCCCCCCTGTAACTCACTTCCGCTTCCATGGTTCCATCTGTTGAAAAATCCACTCCAAGATACCCTAAACACTTCACTACCTCCAGTTTTTCTCCATTCGAACTTGCCCCACAATTTACTTGTCCCTCAGTCCTACTGAACCTAATAACCTTGCTCTTATTCATGATTACTATCAGCTTTCTTCTATCACACACTTTACCAAACTCATTCACCAACTTCTGCAGTTTTTCACCCAAATCAGCCACCAGCGCTGTATCATCATTGAACAACAACTGACTCACTTCCCAAGCCCTCTCATTCACAACAGACTGCATACTTGCCCCTCTCTCCAAAACTCTTGCGTTCACCTCCCTAACAACGCCATCCATAAACAAATTAAACAACCATGGAGACTTCACGCACCACTGCTGCAAACCGACTTTCACTGGGAACCAATCACTTTCCTCTCTTCCTACTTGTACACATGCCTTACATCCTTGATAAAAACTTTTCACTGCTTCTAGCAACTTGCCTCTGCCTCCCACACCATATACTCTTGATACCTTCCATAGAGCATCTCTATCAACTCTATCATATGCCTTTTCCAGATCCATAAATGCTACATACAAATCCATCTGTTTTTGTAAGTATTTCTCATACATTCTTCAAAGCAAGCACCTGATCCATACATCCTCTAACACTTCTGAAACCACACTGCTCTTCCCCAATGAGTGGGGAAAGACTGACAAAGAGGGTATAAGTTTCAGAGGTGGAGGGAAGGAGAAGCGGGAGACCAAATTGGAAGTGGAAGGATGGAGTGAAAAAGATTTTGAGCAATCGGGGCCTAAACATGCAGAAGGGTATAAGGTGTGCAAGGAATAGAGTGAATTGGAATGACGTGGTGTCAATAGATTGAACCAGGGCATGTGAAGCATCTGGGGTAAACCATGGAAAGATCTGTGGGGCCTGGACGTGGAAAGGGAGCTGTGGTTTTGGTGCATTATACGTGACAGCTAGAGACTGAGTGTGAACAAATGTGGCCTTTTTGTCTTTACCTGGCACTACCTTGCTGGAGGATGTGGGGGCGGAGATGCTATTTCATGTGTGGTGGGATAGCAACAGAAATGAATGAAGGCAGCAAGTATGAATATGTACATGTATATATATTTATATGTCTGTGTATGTATATGCATGTATACATCGAAATGTATATGTATGTATATGTGCGTGTGTGGACGTTTATGTATATACATGTGTATGTGGGTGGGTTGGGCCATTCCTCGTCTGTTTCCTTGCCCTACCTCACTAACATGGGAGGCAGTGGAATTTATTAAAAAAGGGGGTGACTGTATTGTTGACTGGTTGGTGAGGTTATTTAATGTATGTATGATTCATGGTGAGGTGCCTGAGGATTGGCGGAATGCTTGCATAGTGCCATTGTACAAAGGCAAAGGGGATAAGAGTGAGTGCTCAAATTACAGAGGTATAAGTTTGTTGAGTATTCCTGGTAAATTATATGGGAGGGTATTGATTGAGAGGGTGAAGGCATATACAGAGCATCAGATTGGGGAAGAGCAGTGTGGTTTCAGAAGTGGTAGAGGATGTGTGGATCAGGTATTTGCTTTGAAGAATGTATGTGAGAAATACCTAGAAAAGCAAATGGATTTATATGTAGCATTTATGGATCTGGAGAAGGCATATGATAGAGTTGATAGAGATACTCTGTGGAAGGTACTAAGAATATATGGTGTGGGAGGCAAGTTGTTAGAAGCAGTGAAAAGTTTTTATCGAGGATGTAAGACATGTGTGTGAGTAGGAAGAGAGGAAAGTGATTGGTTCTCAGTGAATGTAGGTTTGCGGCAGGGGTGTGTGATGTCTCCATGGTTGTTTAATTTGTTTATGGATGGGGTTGTTAGGGAGGTAAATGCAAGAGTTTTGGAAAGAGGGGCAAGTATGCAGTCTGTTGTGGATGAGAGAGCTTGGGAAGTGAGTCAGTTGTTGATCGCTGATGATACAGTACTGGTGGCTGATTTGGGTGAGAAACTGCAGAAGCTGGTGACTGAGTTTGGTAAAGTATGTGAAAGAAGAAAGTTAAGAGTAAGTGTGAATAAGAGCAAAGTTATTAGGTACAGTAGGGTTGAGGGTCAAGTCAATTGGGAGGTAAGTTTGAATGGAGAAGAACTGGAGGAAGTAAAGTGTTTTAGATATCTGGGAGTGGATCTGGCAGCGGATGGAACCATGGAAGCAGAAGTGAATCATAGGGTGGGGGAGGGGGCGAAAATTCTGGGAGCCTTGAAGAATGTGTGGAAGTCGAGAACATTATCTCGGAAAGCAAAAATGGCTATGTTTGAAGGAATAGTGGTTCCAACAATTTTGTATGGTTGCGAGGCTTGGGCTATGGATAGAGTTGTGGGCAGGAGGGTGGATGTGCTGGAAATGAGATGTTTGAGGACAATATGTGGTGTGAGGTGGTTTGATCGAGTAAGTAATGTAAGGGTAAGAGAGATGTGTGGAAATAAAAAGAGTGTGGTTGAGAGAGCAGAAGAGGGTGTTTTGAAATGGTTGGGCACATGGAGAGAATGAGTGAGGAAAGATTGACCAAGAGGATATATGTGTCGGAGGTGGAGGGAACGAGAAGTGGAAGACCAAATTGGAGGTGGAAAGATGGAGTGAAAAAGATTTTGAGCGATCGGGGCCTGAACATGCAGGAGGGTGAAAGGAGGGCAAGGAATAGAGTGAATTGGATCGATGTGGTATACCGGGGTTGACGTGCTGTCAGTGGATTGAATCAGGACATGTGAAGCGTCTGGGGTAAACCATGGAAAGTTGTGTGGGGCCTGGATGTGGAAAGGGAGCTGTGGTTTCGGGCATTATTGCATGACAGCTAGAGACTGAGTGTGAACGAATGGGGCCTTTGTTGTCTTTTCCTAGTGCTACCTCGCACACATGAGGGGGGAGGGGGATGGTATTCCATGTGTGGCAAGGTGGCGATGGGAATGAATAAAGGCATACAGTGTGAATTGTGTGTATGGTTATATATGTATGTGTCTGTGTGTGTATATATATGTGTACATTGAGATGTATAGGTATGTATATTTGCGTGTGTGGACGTGTATGTATATACATTGTGTATGGGGGTGGGTTGGGCCATTTCTTTCGTCTGTTTCCTTGCGCTACCTCGCAAACGCGGGAGACAGCGACAAAGCAAAATAGATAATAAATAAATGAATATATATTTATATTCTTTCTTTCATACTATTCGCCATTTCCCGCGTCAGTGAGGTAGCGTTAAGAACAGAGGACTGGGCCTCTGAGGAAACATCCTCATCCAGCCCCCTTCTCTGTTCCTTCCTTTGGGGGAAAAAGAAAAAAAAAAAAGAGAGGGGAGGATTTCCAGCCCCCCACTCCCTTCCCTTTTAGTCGCCTTCTACGACACGCAGGGAATACGTGGGAAGTATTTTTTCTCCCCTATCCCCAGGGAATATATATATATTTTTTTTTTTTGTCACTGTCTCCCGCGTTTGTGAGGTAGCGCAAGGAAACAGACGAAAGAAATGGCCCAACCCACCCCCATACACATGTATATACATACGTCCACACACGCAAATATACATACCTACACAGCTTTCCATGGTTTACCCCAGACGCTTCACATGCCCTGATTCAATCCACTGACAGCACGTCAACCCCAGTATACCACATCGATCCAATTCACTCTATTCCTTGCCCTCCTTTCACCCTCCTGCATGTTCAGGCCCCGATCACACAAAATCTTTTTCACTCCATCTTTCCACCTCCAATTTGGTCTCCCACTTCTCCTCGTTCCCTCCACCTCCGACACATATATCCTCTTGGTCAATCTTTCCTCACTCATTCTCTCCATGTGCCCAAACCATTTCAAAACACCCTCTTCTGCTCTCTTAACCACGCTCTTTTTATTTCCACACATCTCTCTTACCCTTATGTTACTTACTCGATCAAACCACCTCACACCACACATTGTCCTCAAACATCTCATTTCCAGCACATCCATCCTCCTGCGCACAACTCTATCCATAGCCCACGCCTCGCAACCATACAACATTGTTGGAACCACTATTCCTTCAAACATACCCATGATTGCTTTCCGAGATAATGTTCTCGACTTCCACACATTCTTCAAGGCTCCCAGGATTTTCGCCCCCTCCCCCACCCTATCATCCACTTCTGCTTCCATGGTTCCATCTGCTGCCAGATCCACTCCCAGATATCTAAAACACTTTACTTCCTCCAGTTTTTCTCCATTCAAACATACCTCCCAATTGACTTGACCCTCAACCCTACTGTTCCTAATAACCTTGCTCTTATTCACATTTACTCTTAACTTTCTTCTTTCACACACTTTACCAAACTCAGTCACCAGCTTCTGCAGTTTCTCACATGAATCAGCCACCAGCGCTGTATCATCAGCGAACAACAACTGACTCACTTCCCAAGCTCTCTCATCCCCAACAGAGTTCATACTTGCCCCTCTTTCCAAAACTCTTGCATTCACCTCCCTAACAACCCCATCCATAAACAAATTAAACAACCATGGAGACATCACACACCCCTGCCGCAAACCTACATTCACTGAGAACCAATCACTTTCCTCTCTTCCTACACGTACACATGCCTTACATCCTCGATAAAAACTTTTCACTGCTTCTAACAACTTGCCTCCCACACCATATATTCTTAATACCTTCCATAGTGATGGGTGATTTGAATGCAAAGGTGCATAATGTGGCAGTGGAAGGAATATTTGGTATACATGGGGTGTTCAGTGTTGTAAATGGAAATGGTGAAGAGCTTGTAGATTTATGTGCTGAAAAAGACTGGTGATTGGGAATACCTGGTTTAAGAAGCGAGATATACATAAGTATACGTATGTAAGTAGGAGAGATGGCCAGAGAGCGTTATTGGATTACGTGTTGACAGGTGCGCGAAAGAGAGACTTTTGGATGTTTGGATATATATATATATATATATATATATATATATATATATATATATATATATATATATATATATATATATATATATATATATATATACTTTTCTGTGTATGAGTTATTTTCATGTAGGTCTTTTATTTGTTGGGGTAATGTCAGCACACAATTTGGACTGAACTGTTTTATATTTCCATCTCTAAAGTGCTTTATTTTCAAGTGCTGGGCTGTCAGAATTCAAATAGGTATTCCTTGATAACATTTCTTTTCATAGGGTATGTACCCAGCTATTATAAAAAGAAGAGAAAATAATTGCAGTATCCACTTCTTTTTCATAAGTAACATTATTAATGATTCTTTATTGTGAATTGGATGGGATTTTGATATTTTGTATATATGTTTTTTTAGAAAGCACTTTTTAGGAACAACAGTTATGTTTACAAGTTGATGACTGACACATTATCACAGGTAAGTCACTGTTCTTTGAATACCATATATCTGTTTGTTATCTTACTCTTAGCACCCATAAATAGCACTTGATGAGTTGCATACTAAGCCATTCATTTATCAATTTATTGTAATGTATAAATGTCTGAGATAGTATTTGTTAACATAATACAATTGTGAAATGATAAGTGTCACAGAATTACAGTTCAAGCTTCTCTGCTTAAGTATGAATATAAAATTTCAGAGTGACACATAATTGACATCAGGAAGGCTTTACTTTGTATCAGTAAATCATTATTGTAAGTATTTCCCAGAATCATTCTCTTCATGTATCCACCTCTTCTCTTATCTCCTTGAGCTGTAACCTTATCATGACACATTGCTGGCATGCTGTAGTGTGATGGGTGTAGAATTATTGTGAAAGTACTAGAATAGTGAACATAGTAGAAATATGTTGCTTTTTTAGTAATTCTTTTTTCCTGGCAGGATTCAGTCTGTGAGCAAGGGAAATGAGAGTGCCTTGATCTCTTTGCGATTAATAAGAGGCAGTACTCCAATAATAACCTTTTGATAAACCAGCATCTCTTCCCAAGGGTAGGATACCCTTGTATAAACTATAACTTGCCACAGACTCTACAGATGAGTGCATGTAACACAAATTCATATCAACTAACAACACATGTGTAGGTGCCTTTGCTTTCCTATTTTTTTTCCTATATGACTCCCTGGAACTTTTATTCCATAGTCTAAGTATCCTTTCATAAATGTTTATATTGTTTTGGGGGAGTAAATGGTAGGTTTCTTTCCAGTTAAGGTGTTCTTATGTATTGATCTTCATGATTCAGCTTTTCCTAATAGGTGACCCTCTTATCTCTTCTTTATTTGTTCCTTTATCATTTTATCTTAATATTCTAATGCATTTTTTATCATGATATTGTTCAGATGGTGCTTTGTTTCTTTTGTAATGTTTTGTACCTTATGTTTTGGGGATCATGGTCATCAGGTAAGATCACAGTGCCATCTGTTGAAAGCTTTTGTTATTCACTACATAATGGCCTCCCTTAGAGACTTTTATTGTATATATTGCCATACTATAGACATTGAGTTTAAACTGTAAAATTCTTTGTTTGATGGTAGCACTTGCTTCAGCAGTACATGTTAAAACTGAAACTATACAGAGAAGATTAACATGGCCCCAATGTAAGGATGACATGAAATATTAAGAAATGTCCCATGATTTTAGCACTATAATGGATGTGTTTTTCATCTTTTCAGTTATCTTATGTTTCTTGTTAGCAGTACAGTAGTCTTTATATACTAAACATCCAGAATAAGTCATTTATATTTACTGTGTTTTGACTTTATGAATTCTTTGAAGCCATTAGGAAGGTTTATAACAAAATTCAAACTCTTCTGTGGTGGCTCACTTTTAGGTTGTACCTTTGCTTAATGGCCCACTGTCTTGGACCATTGCCTAACTTAATGGTCCTTGAACTGGACTGGTGCCTTTTCCATTAATTCTTTTATGATGGTTCTCACCTTGACCCATTCCATTACCTAGTGTTCCATCACCATGAGTGTTGGCCTTCCCAATGGTCTCTCTCTTGGACCTTTTCCTCTTGTTTTGGTTTGTACTCCAACTATTCCTTTGCTTAGTGGTTCACTAACTGGACCAGTGCCTTGCACAATGGCTCCTTTCATGGACTGTTTCCATTTCCAACACTTCATGTTTCATGCCATTCTGTAGGGTAGCAATCCATACTCTGAACTCTTAGTTTGCCAAATGAATCATTTCCCAAACCATTACCATCTTACAGTATGTATGGATTGACTGTTCCTTTGCCTAGTTCATGTTTTGTATTATTCCATAGTCAAGCAGTCCATGACCCAAATTGTTACCTTATGCAATGGTTCCTGTCTCAGTTTATTTCCCTCTGGTTCATATTCAGGACCTTTCCAGTGCCTAACAGTTAATGCTGTAGGCCATTTTCTAACCCAGCATTTCCCCTTAAGACCATTACCTTGCCATGTGGCTTGCATTCCTAACTTTTTTCATTCCCCTTTTGTATTGTATCCATTATTATATTGATGCTCAGATTTCCTTTTTTTGGGTGGGGGTGGGGGATTCAAGAAGTGTTCTAACTTTGCTTGTGTTTATTTTGAATTTCTACCTCCAGGTGTTTGTCTCTAGATCCATTGTTGGAGTCATCAGCATTACAGTCACTTTCCCACAGGTAGACTGGAGCACTTTAAAGGGGTTCATCATAAAGACAACTGACCCACTTAAGTGGTGTGTTACTAGTACTTTGAGCATCACAAGGGATTTTCTCTTTGCTCTTTCCAATAGTGAGGTTCGGCACTCCTGGATAGAGGAATTGGTTACTCCACCCAACCTCACATAGCTCACTGCTGTGCTAAGCTGAGTACTGAATTCAGGTAAACAGATATGCCCCTGATGAAACATTGAGGCTTCCAAGCTTCCAGCACCAGAGCTGTAGGAATATTATCATTATTCCCTCAGAATAAAAAAAGTCCCACAGTGCCTCAACTTAACCATCTTTGAGCAACTCCCCTTTCCTTCCCATTATGCTTCCACCCAGAATTTAGATATGTGTGAGTGAAAAGCCATAACTTATCAAACATCCATCATAACAGACCTTATGTCAATATTTAAGTTATCATGTAGGAGTTTTATAACACATCCCTCCCTAAACTATCTAGGCCCCTGTATGATCTCTCCAACTTATCTAGCTCTCACTTTACTCCAGAACTGTTTTTATGCCCGAGACAGTAAATTGACAAATGGTAGAATGGGACTCTAACTGTCATTAGGATTTTTTCACCACATGCAGAGCTTCATGGAAGGACTCTGGCCTCTTCAAGAGAGATCCATTCTCATGCCATCTTGTGAAGTTGAGATTTTCATCACTTTGGATTGAAAGGAGTGTTCTAGGTAGTTCAATGAAACAAACCACCTAAAAGGACTTGAATGGAAATGTTAAGCTTTCATCCCCGATAAAGCTTTCAATGAAGGCAATTCACTCTCAAACTTTCTGTGCATGAAGCATCAGAAATTACAAGGTCGGAAGGCCATTTTGCTTAAAAAAGAAATGGTTCAATTTTCATGTGCACAAATTCTTTCACTCCCTTCTTCCACAAGAATTTTGCTGTGATGAACCATAATTATCTACATGCAAGCTCAAACCTTATCAACATGTCTCAGCATCTTTCAGAAATTTACTTATTGCAAGGTATCCCTTTTTAAAAGGAGAACACAGAGAAGCTCTATCTTAGTGTCTGTCCAATCTCTTTGCCTTAGCATCCAATCCATTTTTAGAGAGTTGATACATGTTTCTGGAGCAGTTTTCAAGCTTGACTAACCCAGGATGGCGAAACTGTCAACTCCAGATTGCCTGGATCAGGTTCTCTCTGCCCACATGATAAATTCAGCCTGCTAGTTTCAGAATCAACTGCTATACTCAAATTATGAAGTTCCTATTCTGAGCAACTGGGACTGGACCTGTAACTCAGATGAAAATGCGGTGCTGAAACCACTTGATCTCAGATCTAAGCCATTCCATGGTTGATTTCTCCCCTTTCTACACTCTCTCGTTTTTGTTAAGAGGCATTAGACAAAACTTAGGAAAAAATGATCTCTTTTCTGGTAATTATTTCCAGGGGTGATTAGAAACTACAATATTCAACTTCCTCATCTCTTGAGCATCTGAGGTAGTTGACCCAGTTTCTCTTCCATCTGAACATCAAAGAGAGGGTCCTTTCTGTCAGTTTTTCATGAAACAGTACACAATCAAGGAAAATAGAGCTCTTTCCTATAGAAATTTTAGAGGCAGATTGAATATTTGGAAAATCATCTACCCAAATAGCTGTTTACTGTGCAGGGCAGACTTTTTTCTGGCAAGCTTGATGAGAAAATTTCAGAGTATGGAAGGTATACTAGAGGGACAGCATGGTCCTGAGCAATTCCTCTTCATCTTTTTCATATTCAATTGAGTCACCCAGAAAGTAGATTTATTGACAGTCACATTAGTGACTTGATGTGGGGAAGAGTCATCAGACCGGAGAAACCGCTAGTGTATTTCAATATCTTAGTTTTTAAGAAAATTCTTTACTTTTCATCTAACAAATTATCGTTATGAAATCATCCCTTCAGGATATTCCTGGACAGAATTATAGACTCAAAAATGGCATACTGGCATCTCCCTGTCTGCATAAGGCTTCGAAGATTTGGCAGTTTCCTGCAGCACCTTTCAGCCAACAGCTGTATATCAAAGGGTTTCACTAGTTAAAACCATCATTTTTCCTTTCACTCTTTCAGGAATAAGAGGATCCTTGAGTAATTGGACTACATTTTAACCAAGCTTTCATCAGAGGATGAATGCAAAGCTTATTGAGAAATTGCTCTCTTTTTGCACCAGACATAGAGTGTTCTAGTGAACCAAGCAAAATCATGCCTCAGTCCATCACATGTGAGGTGGTTTGATCGAGTAAGTAACGTAAGGGTAAGAGAGATGTGTGGAAATAAAAAGAGCATGGTTGAGAGAGCAGAAGAGGGTGTTTTGAAATGGTTTGGGCACATGGAGAGAATGAGTGAGGAGAGATTGACCTAGAGGATATATGTGTCGGAGGTGGAGGGAACGAGGAGAAGTGGGAGACCAAATTAGAGGTGGAAAGATGGAGTGAAAAAGATTTTGTGTGATCGGGGCCTGAACATGCAGGAGGGTGAAAGGAGGGCAAGGAATAGAGTGAATTGGAGTCATGTGGTATACAGGGGTTGACTGTATTGTTGACTGGTTGGTAAGGTTATTTAATGTATGTATGACTCATGGTGAGGTGCCTGAGGATTGGCGAAATGCGTGCATAGTGTCATTGTACAAAGGCAAAGGGGATAAGAGTGAGTGCTCCAATTACAGAGGTATAAGTTTGTTGAATGTGTTTGATGATAGAGTGGCAGATATAGGGTGTTATGGTCGAGGTGGTGTGCAAAGTGAGAGGGTTAGGGAAAATGATTTGGTAAACAGAGAAGAGGTAGTAAAAGCTTTGTGGAAGATGAAAGCCGGCAAGGCAGCAGGTTTGGATGGTATTGCAGTGGAATTTTTTAAGAAAGGGGGTGACTGTATTGTTGACTGGTTGGTAAGGTTATTTAATGTATGTATGACTCATGGTGAGGTGCCTGAGGATTGGCGAAATGCGTGCATAGTGTCATTGTACAAAGGCAAAGGGGATAAGAGTGAGTGCTCCAATTACAGAGGTATAAGTTTGTTGAATGTGTTTGATGATAGAGTGGCAGATATAGGGTGTTATGGTCGAGGTGGTGTGCAAAGTGAGAGGGTTAGGGAAAATGATTTGGTAAACAGAGAAGAGGTAGTAAAAGCTTTGTGGAAGATGAAAGCCGGCAAGGCAGCAGGTTTGGATGGTATTGCAGTGGAATTTTTTAAGAAAGGGGGTGACTGTATTGTTGACTGGTTGGTAAGGTTATTTAATGTATGTATGACTCATGGTGAGGTGCCTGAGGATTGGCGAAATGCGTGCATAGTGTCATTGTACAAAGGCAAAGGGGATAAGAGTGAGTGCTCCAATTACAGAGGTATAAGTTTGTTGAATGTGTTTGATGATAGAGTGGCAGATATAGGGTGTTATGGTCGAGGTGGTGTGCAAAGTGAGAGGGTTAGGGAAAATGATTTGGTAAACAGAGAAGAGGTAGTAAAAGCTTTGTGGAAGATGAAAGCCGGCAAGGCAGCAGGTTTGGATGGTATTGCAGTGGAATTTTTTAAGAAAGGGGGTGACTGTATTGTTGACTGGTTGGTAAGGTTATTTAATGTATGTATGACTCATGGTGAGGTGCCTGAGGATTGGCGAAATGCGTGCATAGTGTCATTGTACAAAGGCAAAGGGGATAAGAGTGAGTGCTCCAATTACAGAGGTATAAGTTTGTTGAATGTGTTTGATGATAGAGTGGCAGATATAGGGTGTTATGGTCGAGGTGGTGTGCAAAGTGAGAGGGTTAGGGAAAATGATTTGGTAAACAGAGAAGAGGTAGTAAAAGCTTTGTGGAAGATGAAAGCCGGCAAGGCAGCAGGTTTGGATGGTATTGCAGTGGAATTTTTTAAGAAAGGGGGTGACTGTATTGTTGACTGGTTGGTAAGGTTATTTAATGTATGTATGACTCATGGTGAGGTGCCTGAGGATTGGCGAAATGCGTGCATAGTGTCATTGTACAAAGGCAAAGGGGATAAGAGTGAGTGCTCCAATTACAGAGGTATAAGTTTGTTGAATGTGTTTGATGATAGAGTGGCAGATATAGGGTGTTATGGTCGAGGTGGTGTGCAAAGTGAGAGGGTTAGGGAAAATGATTTGGTAAACAGAGAAGAGGTAGTAAAAGCTTTGTGGAAGATGAAAGCCGGCAAGGCAGCAGGTTTGGATGGTATTGCAGTGGAATTTTTTAAGAAAGGGGGTGACTGTATTGTTGACTGGTTGGTAAGGTTATTTAATGTATGTATGACTCATGGTGAGGTGCCTGAGGATTGGCGAAATGCGTGCATAGTGTCATTGTACAAAGGCAAAGGGGATAAGAGTGAGTGCTCCAATTACAGAGGTATAAGTTTGTTGAATGTGTTTGATGATAGAGTGGCAGATATAGGGTGTTATGGTCGAGGTGGTGTGCAAAGTGAGAGGGTTAGGGAAAATGATTTGGTAAACAGAGAAGAGGTAGTAAAAGCTTTGTGGAAGATGAAAGCCGGCAAGGCAGCAGGTTTGGATGGTATTGCAGTGGAATTTTTTAAGAAAGGGGGTGACTGTATTGTTGACTGGTTGGTAAGGTTATTTAATGTATGTATGACTCATGGTGAGGTGCCTGAGGATTGGCGAAATGCGTGCATAGTGTCATTGTACAAAGGCAAAGGGGATAAGAGTGAGTGCTCCAATTACAGAGGTATAAGTTTGTTGAATGTGTTTGATGATAGAGTGGCAGATATAGGGTGTTATGGTCGAGGTGGTGTGCAAAGTGAGAGGGTTAGGGAAAATGATTTGGTAAACAGAGAAGAGGTAGTAAAAGCTTTGTGGAAGATGAAAGCCGGCAAGGCAGCAGGTTTGGATGGTATTGCAGTGGAATTTTTTAAGAAAGGGGGTGACTGTATTGTTGACTGGTTGGTAAGGTTATTTAATGTATGTATGACTCATGGTGAGGTGCCTGAGGATTGGCGAAATGCGTGCATAGTGTCATTGTACAAAGGCAAAGGGGATAAGAGTGAGTGCTCCAATTACAGAGGTATAAGTTTGTTGAATGTGTTTGATGATAGAGTGGCAGATATAGGGTGTTATGGTCGAGGTGGTGTGCAAAGTGAGAGGGTTAGGGAAAATGATTTGGTAAACAGAGAAGAGGTAGTAAAAGCTTTGTGGAAGATGAAAGCCGGCAAGGCAGCAGGTTTGGATGGTATTGCAGTGGAATTTTTTAAGAAAGGGGGTGACTGTATTGTTGACTGGTTGGTAAGGTTATTTAATGTATGTATGACTCATGGTGAGGTGCCTGAGGATTGGCGAAATGCGTGCATAGTGTCATTGTACAAAGGCAAAGGGGATAAGAGTGAGTGCTCCAATTACAGAGGTATAAGTTTGTTGAATGTGTTTGATGATAGAGTGGCAGATATAGGGTGTTATGGTCGAGGTGGTGTGCAAAGTGAGAGGGTTAGGGAAAATGATTTGGTAAACAGAGAAGAGGTAGTAAAAGCTTTGTGGAAGATGAAAGCCGGCAAGGCAGCAGGTTTGGATGGTATTGCAGTGGAATTTTTTAAGAAAGGGGGTGACTGTATTGTTGACTGGTTGGTAAGGTTATTTAATGTATGTATGACTCATGGTGAGGTGCCTGAGGATTGGCGAAATGCGTGCATAGTGTCATTGTACAAAGGCAAAGGGGATAAGAGTGAGTGCTCCAATTACAGAGGTATAAGTTTGTTGAATGTATGAAGAATGTATGTGAGAAATACTTAGAAAAGCAAATGGATTTGTATGTAGCATTTATGGATCTGGAAATGAGATGTTTGAGGACACTGTGTGGTGTGAGGTGGTTTGATCGAGTAAGTAACGTAAGGGTAAGAGAGATGTGTGGAAATAAAAAGAGCATGGTTGAGAGAGCAGAAGAGGGTGTTTTGAAATGGTTTGGGCACATGGAGAGAATGAGTGAGGAAAGATTGACCAAGAGGATATATGTGTCGGAGGTGGAGGGAACGAGGAGAAGTGGGAGACCAAATTAGAGGTGGAAAGATGGAGTGAAAAAGATTTTGTGTGATCGGGGCCTGAACATGCAGGAGGGTGAAAGGAGGGCAAGGAATAGAGTGAATTGGATCGATGTGGTATACCGGGGTTGACATGCTGTCAATGGATTGAATCAGGGCATGTGAAGCGTCTGGGGTAAACCATGGAAAGCTGTGTAGGTATGTATATTTGCGTGTGTGGACGTATGTATATACATGTGTATGGGGGTGGGTTGGGCCATTTCTTTCGTCTGTTTCCTTGCGCTACCTTGCAAACGCGGGAGACAGCGACAAAGAAAAAAAAAAAAAAGTCACTGTCTCCCACATTAGCGAGGTAGTGCAAGGAAACAGATAAAAGAAGGGCTCAACCCACCCACATACACATGTATATACATACACGTCCACACACACATATATACATATCTATACATTTCAATGTATGCATATATATATATACATTTTTTATATATTTTTTTTATTTTGCTTTGTCGCTGTCTCCCGCGTTTGCGAGGTACCACAAGGAAACAGATGATAGAAATGGCCCAACCCACCCCCATACACATGTATATACACACCCGTCCACACACGCAAATATACATACCCATACATCTCAATGTACCATATATATACACACACACAGACACATACATATATACACATGCACACAGTTCACACTGTCTGCCTTTATTCATTCCCATCGCCACCTCGCCACACATAGAATAACATCCCCCTCCCCCCTCATGTGTGCGAGGTAGCGCTAGGAAAAGACAACAAAGGCCCCATTCGTTCCCACTCAGTCTCTAGCTGTCATGCAATAATGCCCGAAAACCACAGCTCCCTTTCCACATCCAGGCCCCACAGAACTTTCCAAGGTTTACCCCGGACGCTTCACATGCCCTGATTCAGTCCATTGACAGCACGTCGACCCCGGTATACCACGTCGATCCAATTCACTCTATTCCTTGCCCGCCTTTCACCCTCCTGCATGTTCAGGCCCCAATCACTCAAAATCTGTTTCACTCCATCTTTCCACCTCCAATTTGGTCTCCCACTTCTCCTCATTCCCTCCACCTCCGACACATATATCCTCTTGGTCAATCTTTCCTCACTCATTCTCTCCGTGTGCCCAAACCATTTCAAAACACCCTCTTCTGCTCTCTCAACCATGCTCTTTTTATTTCCACACATCTCTCTTACCCTTACATTACTTACTCGATCAAACTACCTCACACCACATATTGTCCTCAAACATCTCATTTCCAGCACATCCACCCTCCTGCACACAACTCTATCCATAGCCCACGCCTCGCAACCACACAACATTGTTGGAACTACTGTTCCTTCAAACATAGCCATTTTTGCTTTTGGGGATATCCCTGGGGATAGGGGAGAAAGAATACTTCCCACGCATTCCTCATGTGTTGTAGAAAGCGACTAGAGGGGACGGGTGCGGGGGGGCCAGAAATCCTCCCCTCCTTGTATTTTAACTTTCTAAAATGGGAAACAGAAGAAGGAGTCATGCGGGGAGTGCTCATCCTCCTCGTAGGCTCAGATTGGGGTGTCTAAATGTGTGTGGATGTAACCTGGATGTTTTGGCTCTGAGTGAAACGAAGCTTAAGGGTAAAGGGGAAGAGTGGTTTGGGAATGTCTTGGGAGTAAAGTCAGGGGTTAGTGAGAGGACTAGAGCAAGGGAAGGAGTAGCACTACTCCTGGAACAGGAGTTGTGGGAGTATGTGATAGAATGTAAGAAAGTAAATTCTAGATTGATATGGGTAAAACTGAAAGTTGATGGAGAGAGATGGGTGATTATTGGCGCATATGCACCTGGGCATGAGAAGAAAGATCATGAGAGGCAAGTGTTTTGGGAGCAGCTGAATGAGTGTGTTAGTGGTTTTGATGCACAAGACCGGGTTATAGAGATGGGTGATTTGAATGCAAAGGTGAGTAATGTGGCAGTTGAGGGAATAATTGGTATACATGGGGTGTTCAGTGTTTTAAATGGAAATGGTGAAGAGCTTGTAGATTTATGTGCTGAAAAAGGACTGGTGATTGGGAATACCTGGTTTAAAAAGAGAGATATACATAAGTATACGTATGTAAGTAGGAGAGATGGCCAGAGAGCGTTATTGGATTACGTGTTAATTGACAGGTGTGCGAAAGAGAGACTTTTGGATGTTAGTGTGCTGAGAGGTGCAACTGGAGGGATGTCTGATCATTATCTTGTGGAGGCGAAGGTGAAGATTTGTATGGCTTTTCAGAAAAGAAGAGAGAATGTTGGAGTGAAGAGGGTGGTGAAAGTAAGTGAGCTTGGGAAGGAGACTTGTGTGAGGAAGTACCAGGAGAGACTGAGTACAGAATGGAAAAAGGTGAGAACTAAGGAGGTAAAGGGAGTAGGAGAGGAATGGGATGTATTTAGGGAAGCAGTGATGGCTTGCGCAAAAGATGCTTGTGGCATGAGAAGCATGGGAGGTGGGTTGATTAGAAAAGGTAGTGAGTGGTGGGATGAAGAAGTAAGATTATTAGTGAAAGAGAAGAGAGAGGCATTTGGACGATTTTTGCAGGGAAAAAATGCAAATGAGTGGGAGATGTATAAAAGAAAGAGGCAGGAGGTCAAGAGAAAGGTGCAAGAGGTGATAAAGAGGGCAACTGAGAGTTGGGGTGAGAGAGTATCATTAAATTTTAGGGAGAATAAAAAGATGTTTTGGAAGGAGGTAAATAAAGTGCGTAAGACAAGGGAGCAAATGGGAACTTCAGTGAAGGGCGCAAATGGGGAGGTGATGACAAGTAGTGGTGATGTGAGGAGATGGAGTGAGTATTTTGAAGGTTTGTTGAATGTGTTTGATGATAGAGTGGCAGATATAGGGTGTTATGGTCGAGGTGGTGTGCAAAGTGAGAGGGTTAGGGAAAATGATTTGGTAAACAGAGAAGAGGTAGTAAAAGCTTTGTGGAAGATGAAAGCCGGCAAGGCAGCAGGTTTGGATGGTATTGCAGTGGAATTTTTTAAGAAAGGGGGTGACTGTATTGTTGACTGGTTGGTAAGGTTATTTAATGTATGTATGACTCATGGTGAGGTGCCTGAGGATTGGCGAAATGCGTGCATAGTGTCATTGTACAAAGGCAAAGGGGATAAGAGTGAGTGCTCCAATTACAGAGGTATAAGTTTGTTGAATGTATGAAGAATGTATGTGAGAAATACTTAGAAAAGCAAATGGATTTGTATGTAGCATTTATGGATCTGGAGAAGGCATATGATAGAGTTGATAGAGATGCTCTGTGGAAGGTATTAAGAATATATGGTGTGGGAGGCAAGTTGTTAGAAGCAGTGAAAAGTTTTTATCGAGGATGTAAGGCATGTGTACGTGTAGGAAGAGAGGAAAGTGATTGGTTCTCAGTGAATGTAGGTTTGCGGCAGGGGTGTGTGATGTCTCCATGGTTGTTTAATTTGTTTATGGATGGGGTTGTAAGGGAGGTAAATGCAAGAGTCCTGGAAAGAGGGGCAAGTATGAAGTCTGTTGGGGATGAGAGAGCTTGGGAAGTGAGTCAGTTGTTGTTCGCTGATGATACAGCGCTGGTGGCTGATTCATGTGAGAAACTGCAGAAGCTGGTGACTGAGTTTGGTAAAGTGTGTGGAAGAAGAAAGTTGAGAGTAAATGTGAATAAGAGCAAGGTTATTAGGTACAGTAGGGGTGAGGGTCAAGTCAATTGGGAGGTGAGTTTGAATGGAGAAAAACTGGAGGAAGTGAAGTGTTTTAGATATCTGGGAGTGGATCTGTCAGCGGATGGAACCATGGAAGCGGAAGTGGATCATAGGGTGGGGGAGGGGGCGAAAATTTTGGGAGCCTTGAAAAATGTGTGGAAGTCGAGAACATTATCTCGGAAAGCAAAAATGGGTATGTTTGAGGGAATAGTGGTTCCAACAATGTTGTATGGTTGCGAGGCGTGGGCTATGGATAGAGATGTGCGCAGGAGGATGGATGTGCTGGAAATGAGATGTTTGAGGACAATGTGTGGTGTGAGGTGGTTTGATCGAGTAAGTAACGTAAGGGTAAGAGAGATGTGTGAAAATAAAAAGAGCGTGGTTGAGAGAGCAGAAGAGGGTGTTTTGAAATGGTTTGGGCACATGGAGAGAATGAGTGAGGAGAGATTGACCTAGAGGATATATGTGTCGGAGGTGGAGGGAACGAGGAGAAGAGGGAGACCAAATTGGAGGTGGAAAGATGGAGTGAAAAAGATTTTGTGTGATCGGGGCCTGAACATGCAGGAGGGTGAAAGGAGGGCAAGAAATAGAGTGAATTGGAGTCATGTGGTATACAGGGGTTGACGTGCTGTCAGTGGATTGAAGCAAGGCATGTGAAGCGTCTGGGGTAAACCATGGAAAGCTGTGTAGGTATGTATATTTGCGTGTGTGGACGTGTGTATGTACATGTGTATGGGGGGGGGGGTTGGGCCATTTCTTTCGTCTGTTTCCTTGCGCTACCTCGCAAACGCGGGAGACAGCGACAAAGTATAAAAAAAAAAAAAAAAAAAAAAAGTTTGTTGAGTATTCCTGGTAAATTATATGGGTGAAGGCATGTACAGAGCATCAGATTGGGGAAGAGCAGTGTGGTTTCAGAAGTGGTGGAGGATGTGTGTATCAGGTGTTTGCTTTGAAGAATGTATGTGAGAAATACTTAGAAAAGCAAATGGATTTGTATGTAGCATTTATGGATCTGGAGAAGGCATATGATAGAGTTGATAGAGATGCTCTGTGGAAGGTACTAAGAATATATGGTATGGGAGGCAAGTTGTTAGAAGCAGTGAAAAGTTTTTATCAAGGATGTAAGGCATGTGCATGTGTAGGAAGAGAGGAAAGTGGTTGGTTCTCAGTGAATGTAGGTTTGCGGCAGGAGTGTGTGATGTCTCCATGGTTGTTTAATTTGTTTATGGATGGGGTTGTTAGGGAGGTAAATGCAAGAGTTTTGGAAAGGGGGGCAAGTATGAAGTCTGTTGGGGATAAGAGAGAGCTTGGGAAGTGAGTCAGTTATTGTTCGCTGATGATACAGCGCTGGTGGCTGATTCATGTGAGAAACTGCAGAAACTGGTGACTGAGTTTGGTAAAGTGTGTGAAAGAAGAAAGTTAAGAGTAAATGTAAATAAGAGCAAGGTTATTAGGTACAGTAGGGTTGAGGGTCAAGTCAATTGGGAGGTAAGTTTGAATGGAGAAAAACTGGAGGAAGTAAAGTGTTTTAGATATCTAGGAGTGGATCTGGCAGCGGATGGAACCATGGAAGCGGAAGTGAATGATAGGGTGGGGGAGGGGGCGAAAATCCTGGGAGCCTTGAAGAATGTGTGGAAGTCGAGAACATTATCTCCGAAATATATATACATACACAGACATATACATATATACAAATATACATAATTCATACTTGCTGCCTTTATTCATTTCCGTTGCCACCCCGCTACACATATAATGACAACCCCCTCCCCCCACACACATGCGAGGTAGCGCTAGGAAAAGACATCAAAGGCCACATTCGTTCACACTCAGTCTCTAGCTGTCATGCATAATGCACCGAAATGAATTGTATTGGCATTATTATTCCTGAAATGGCAGCACTTTTCTCAGGGAATGAGCATCTTAGTTATGAATATAAGTACAGTAGCCTCATGCATATCTGACTAGGGAACATGCCAGTCTCTACCTTTGGATACATCAGAAAAGATGCTTTGTTTAGCATGTAACTTTGGTGCATACCAAGGACCATCAGCACGTTTACAACAGGTTAACAAAAATCCTGTCATCTTTTGAAATGCGCAATCTTCAGGTGGATCCTTTCCAGGGTAATACTAAAGTTTATCAATATATTCATGTCTTTTTTTAGTGTATCATGTCTCCAGTGAAATAATAACAAGGCCATGGTACAGATGCTTTCTTTGTCAGTTATGACCTGGGGAGTGATATCAACCTTTTCCCTTCAGTGAACTTCTGTTCTTAAGTTTTTGAAGACTGGATCTCTTTAAGGGTCCAGTGATCACAGTAGCACCATTGTAGAGGACATGCCCTTGTTTCCCCTCTTCTTTGCTATTGCTCAAATCCAGCTCTGATTCTTTTGTTCATATTCTCAGGTCTAGTGGCCATAACAAGTCTTAAGTGCTTAGTCTTGGGCATGACATAGATGGATTTTATCTTGCTGTACCAATGCTGTTATGAGAACCTCATTGTAAATGACCTGATTCATTATATCAGATTCTACACACCCCACCTATATCACTTAGTGTGAAATGTCTTCTTTGTATTGATAAAGACATACCCCAAAAACGCCATCTCAGAGAGCATGTAGCTCCATTTCCTTGCTTTTCTCTTTTGTAACCAGAGTAGGACATCTAGTAACTAGCCTTATATAAATCTGCTCTTGAGCAACTCCGTTCAGCTGCATGTGGAATTAGCTATAGTCCTTGCACAGTCAAACTATTGTGTTCCTTTTTCCTCCAATTTTGTAACCCATTTTGTCCATGAGAGAGTTTCTAGATCTTCTGTAATCCAGTATCATCATATCTATCCCTCCTACAAATCCACAAGTTCTTCTATTGCATTGCCTTAGCCTCACATTGTAAGGTGAGTGAGACTTGCACCATGTCTCATCATAAGAACTTCTTTTTCTATCAAAATTAGGATTGCATGAGGATTTGCTCCAGATTTCCTGTGAAAAATGAAATAGCCAGATTTTCAAACAGTATAATTACCTCCATCAGGGAGAAGGGAATTTTCATTTCGCTGTTTCTCCAAATAGGAACCTTGAAAGCATGTATGGACTCCACATTCATTTACTTTTGACAGATCATCTTTCTATCTCTGTTACCACCAAACTTTCTGTGTTAGTGAGGAACACTGTTATGTTTGAAGTTGCAAGCTATTTTCATTATTCATGCCTACAGTGTTAGAAAGGTGACTTCCACTCTAGTCTTCCTAAGGAATTTGGAGAATACTGGTCGTGCAAGGCTGTTGATCTCTGCTAGCACTTGAAGTCCACTGGATACCTGGCGCTGGATCAGCAGGACACTCCGTGTATGGCACTTGAGGGTCCACCAGGCCTCTCTCCCTAGACTAATACTGACCGCTTCTTTTCTAGTTAGTTTTAGACTTTTCTGTCCTCCATGTGGGTGTGCTCTCATTTTCTACATTAAATGGCTGAATTTAGGTTGGAAGAAAACAAGTTTAAGCTCAAAGAAGATTCTCTCTTTTTGCTTGGGAGGCCAGTGAGAATTATTTTTTTTTTCCTAAACTTGCTTTCCCTCATTATTCTCTTTTACCTCTTGTCATATAGTTTGAGGTGTCTTGAATGACCTAGATGTGTTCATTCAAACACTTTAAGGCTTTCAGTCCATGATGCAGATGTTTTTCCAATGGGGAGAAGGTGGTGAACCAATCTGTAGTGGAAGGTGGTGGGTTTATCCAAAGGTTATTATTGAGACTTTGTCTTATTATTATTCCCAAAGAGAGATGAGCTTTCTCATTTCCCTTGTTCACTGGCTTGTAGAAAGAAATGTTTCTAACTCATTTTGTATATGATAAGCCATGCCAACTGGTTGTGTTGTGTCTGGTATGAAATAGAATAACTGGCACTACAAAACTCTGCTTGTGTGAGGTTATGCCATGGGTGAAAAGTCACCTCTGAGAAGATTGCATTATTAGAGCACAATCTCATCAAAGAACTTTGCACTTCAAAGGAGTTCATTATTTCCGTGATACTGGTAGTAACTCAGCCTTGAAACTGCTGGAGCCCCTGGGATTGTATGACATTCATGATAGAACATCTTTTTAGCCATAGATGAAATATGTTACCAGTTTTGATCATAATTTTTCCTGCTTGTGGTCTCCAAATTACTTATTGTGATTCTTTGTACCACAATTGACTGGTTTAGTTCTTAATGTTAGAATTGCTATGCAGCATACACTCTTTTACTGGAAGTCTGTTTTCACATTCATTGAAAATTCATTTTGATTGATATTTGGGTGTTTTGTTTATTACTTTGATAAAGAAATAGAAAAATAGACCTAGGTTTTGTAGTAATGCATTGTGGAAGTGTCAGTGCATTAGATTTGTCTTAAATGTTATGTAATTCCTTATGGAAAATCGAGAAGATTCTCGTAGTATACTACACTAATTATTTACAGAGCTTATCATGTGATATGAGTGAATGAAAGAGAGAAAGGGAGCATGTAATTTCTTAATTGTTATTACCTAAAAGTACAGTGTGGGAAGGTAGGTCTTCACTCATGGGGCACAAAATTTTATTTTTTTTTTTTTTTATTACTACACAGCTTACAGTATGTCTCTGGTATCTCTGTTTTCACAGCCTCTTAGATTAGCTCACTACATTCATCCATCAGTCTGTTACTGTAGTAGTGTTTCATCTCTTTTTTCCTCATGTTTCTTGTTTTGCTTTTTAGCATGACTTCTCATTTATCTTTCTCCACTGGTTTTGCTGTTCACTTAAGTTTTTCAGAGCCATTTAGAAATTTGAAACTTATTATATCTCCCTTCTTTCTTCCATCTTTCACTGTGGGCAAATACATATGCTCTAATCACTCAGTGTAGCTTAGCTCCCAGATTTCTGGTACAGTACCAGCATTTTTTGCCCTGTGTTAAACTCTCATTATCCGATCCATATATTCATATGAGGTGGCCAAATTTTTGTTGCATATCTAATTGAGATCTATGTTGAAAATAGTATACTGCATATTCCTTATTTATGTATTTAACCCATTTACTGCAACAAGCTTAAAGCCAGAAGTGCATCTCTTCAAAAAGAGGAAACAAAAATACTTTTCACTGTTACTTCTGAACATTAACATTTTTATTACAAAGTGAATATAACAGTATTATAAAACCTAACCTGTTAGAGTGATGAACCATCAAACTTGAAGTTTATGGATGGTAAATTCTGGTAGGAATACAACTTATCCCTGATTATGCCATATTATATACTTTAAACACCTTTAACTACCACTTTATATTACAATTTTCATATTTCATTTTCCAATGTGTATGTTGACTTGTTCCTTCATTTGTTAAGTATTGTATAGGCTTGCTTTTGATTACTGTTTACACACTTTTAAAGGCAATAACTCATATAACCTATGCACTATCACTTCAGGAATCTCTCTGCTTCTGATATGTCCAATAACATGGTTGCAGGCAGAGGGAGATTACATCTGTATACTTAGTATGTTTTCCATATTACCAGTCAACATTAACATTGTGAAATAGGTACAGTATAACAGTATTTTATAGCTGTATTTACAGTCATGATGATCAATCAGACATGAAGTTTTAGGGCAAAAGGTGCTGCTGCGCTTACAATTTATCTCTGATTATGCCATCTCTTTAAAGTTTTTTTTACAGTTTTTCTGTTTTATTTCATTATATCTATGTTCCTGTATCCATGTATTTATATTCATACATAAGGTATTGCATAGGTCAGTTTCTTTTTACTATTTACGCACATACATGATTAAACATTGCATCCAGTAATCTGAGTAAGGTATGCCTGAAAACATTGTTGTAGATAGAGAGGGACTTTACAGTTTGTACACATACAGTATGATTTCTTGGTACACATAAGCACATATAACACCTATGACAAGGCTGTGGGTCTTTTCTCAAAGGCAGTATTGGATCATGGATCAGGAAAAATTTCAAGAAAGCACCATAGATGTTGACCTATTTGATTACTGCACATAGCATAGCTTGTATAGTACCTTGTATTATATTGCCACTTTTCTGTAGGTTCATTTTGTATGAATTCAAGATTGGCATGCCCACCAAATGCAAGAACTGCTTTATATACCAACTTGAAATTTTTCTTTCATGCTTGATACAACTGATCAGCATGTCACATTTATCCATAGTCTCATTATCTGATTACATTTCATCACTGCAGCATGCTTTTTAACCATTTCACTTGCACAACTTTTCACTGTTAAGTAGTGTATTGATGATTGGTGGAAAGCAAGTTGTACACTTGTGGTTGTAACTCCACTTTATGCACAAAATGTTTTTATTTTTTAATGCCTTGACACTTCTTCACTTTTTATATACAGTAATGAAGGCATAGATTTCCTATTTACCTGTGCTGTACCACGTACCTGTGTAAGGTATATCATCTGCCAAGATGAGGTGACAGGAGTGTTTTCACTACTGATCCAGAAAAGCCAAATGTTCATTACATTCTGTTTCAGTGTTACTCTTATCTTTTGCTGAAATCCAAGAAATTATTTCTCAACATTACACAGCACAAGTATTTTCACACCAAATCAATGGCATTTAGTTCTTTATGCTTCTCTGGCAATGATGACCAAGCTTAGGAAGCATATTTTAGTTTAAGCGTAGAGTGTGAAAAGCTTTCAAAATATTTTCTTATCCATGTAGTTGAATGCTATTCAGATATTTGCCAGAAGACAGTTTGTCTTCTCTGCTATTTTCCTAATGTGGGACTCTAGCATCAGGTTAGGGAAGATGTCAACTCTCAAGTCTCTCTCACACACTGACTCTTGCTGGTTATTTCCTCTATGTGTAAGTATTTGGGTTTGTGAGGGCATATCATTGAATGTGTATGTATGTGTTTGTAATTATCTGTATGTTGTAAGGCAAGGGAATCCTTAACTCTGGGGTTCCATTTCTTAAACTTTCACTGTCATGAATTTAGAATTCCATACACTAAGTAATGTATATTCATAATTCCTTTGCTTTGCTTCTTTTTTTTCTCCACAACTCTCATGTAGAAGAACTGCTTTACATCTTTAGCAAGTTTTTTGGTACGATTTTCTGTTGCTCTTTCTTTGCATCTTGCAAAAACTCCACCCAGTTATTAGGGCAAGTGAGAGGTGGAGTGAAAGAGTATCATTAAATTTTAGGGAGAACAGAAAAATGTTTTGAAAGGAGGTAAATAATGTGCATAAGACAAGAGAACAAATGGGAATATTGGTGAAGGGAGCAAGTGGGAAGGTAATGATAGGTAGTGATGAAGTGAGATGGAGTGAGTAATTTGAAGGTTTGTTAAATATGTTTGATTATAGAGTGGTAGATATATGGTCTTTTGGTCAGGGTGGTGTGCAAATTGAGAAGGTCACTCATTCTCTCCATATGTCCCAGCCATTTCAATGCACCCTCTTCTGCTCTCTCAACCACACTCTTTTTGTTACCTCACATCTGTCTAACCCTTGCATTACTTACTTGATCAAACCACCTCACACCACATATTGTCCTCACACATTTCATTTCCAACACATCCACCCTCCTCTGTACAATCCTATCTACAGTCCATGCCCTGCAACCATATAACATTGTTGGAACTACTATTTCTTAAAACACACCCATTTTTGCTCTATGAGATAACATTCTCTCCTTCTACACATTCTTTATTGCTCCCAGAACCTTTGCCCCCTCACCTCACCCTGCGACTCACTTCCACTTCCATGGTTTCATCCACTGCTAAGTCCACTCCCAGATATCTAAAACACTTAACTTCCTCCAACTTTTCTCCATTTAAACTTACATCCCAGTTAACTTGTTCCTCAACCCTACTGAATCTAGTAATCTTACTCTGATTCACATTTACTCTTGACTTTCTCCATTCACGCACTTTACCAAACTCAGTCACCCGAATCAGCCACCAGAGCTGTATCATCAACAAACCACAACTGACTCACACCCCAAGCCACCTCATCCACAACAGACTGCATTACTCACCTCTCCAAAACTCTTGCGCTTACCTCCCTCACCACCCCATCCATAAACAAATCAAACAACTATGGGGACATCACAAACCCCTGCTGCAAACTGACATTCATTGGGAACCAATCATTCTCCTCTCTTCCTATTCGTACACATGCCTTACATCCTTTGTAAAAACTTTTCACTGCTTCTAGCAACTTACCCCCCACACCATATACTCTTAAAACCTTTCACAAAGCATCTCTATCAACCCTATCATATGCCCTCTCCATACAAATCCGTTTGTTTTTCTAAGTATTTCTCACATACATTCTTCAAATCAAACACCTGATCCACTCATTCTCTACCCCTTCAGGAACCACACTGCTCTTCCCCAGTCTGATGCTCTGTACATGCTTTCACCCTCTCAGTCAATACCCTCCCATATAATTTCCCGGGAATACTCAGCAAACTAATGCCTCTGTAGTTTGAATGCTCATCTTTATCCCTTTTGCCTTTGTACAATGGCACCATGCATGCATTCTGGCAATCCTGAGGCACTTCACCATGATCAGTACATACATTGAATATCCTTACCATCCAATCAACTACACAGTCACCTTGTTTTTAATAAATTCCACTGCAATACCATCCAAACCTGCTGCCTTTCAGGATCTCATCTTTCGCAAAGCTTTCACTACCTCCTCTCTTCACCAAATCATTCTCCCTGACTCTGTCACTTCATACACCACCCCTACCAAAACACCCTATATCTGCCACTCTATCATCAAACACATTCAACAAACCTTCAAAATATTCACTCCATCTCCTTCTCACTTCATCACTACCTGTTATCATTTCCTCACTTGCTCCCTTCACAGATTTTTCCATTTGTTCCCTTGTCTTATGCATGTTATTTACCTCCTTCCAAAACATCCTTTTATCCTCCCAAAGATTTAATGATACGCTCTCACCCCAACTCTCATTTGCCCTCTGTTTCAACTCTTGCACCTTTCTCTTGACCTCATGCTGCTTTCTTTTATACATCTCCCAGTCATTTAAACTACTCCTCTGCAAATATTGTACAAATGGATCTCTTTTCTCTTTCTCTAACAATCTTACTTCTTCATCCCACCACACACTACCCTTTGTAATCTTCCCACCTCCTACCTTTCTCATACAACATGCATCTTTTGCACAAGCCATCACTACTTCCCTAAATTCATTTGCTCTCACCTTTTGCCATTCTACACTCATTCTCTCCTGATGTTTCCTCCCACAAGTCTCCCTTCCAAGCTCATTTACTCTCACCACTCTCTTTTCCCCAACATTCTCTCTTCTTTTCTGAAAGCCTCTACAAATCTTCACCTTCACCTCCACAAGATAATGATCAGACATCCCTCCAGCTGCCCCTCTCAGCACATTAACATCCAAAAGTCTCTCTTTTACATGCCTATCATTTAACATGTAATCCAGTAATGCTCTTTGACCATCTCTCCTACTCACATATGTATACTTATGTATATCTCTCTTTTTAAACCAGGTATTCCCAATCACCAGTTTTTTTCCTGTTTGTGTTGTTAGTCAAGATAAAGCTGTAAGACCAGTTTCTGTTTTGTAAGTATCTTTACATGAAACTGGTTGGAAGAAATTCCGTAGATTTCATTTTTGAATTCTTTTCTTCTGGATCCCACCGTACCATGCATACATTGGGTATTTGATAGAATTGGGTGTATAAAAAATGGGACAGTAAAGACTATTATAGACATTCCTTTTGACGACATAAGCTTGGTGTGAAGTCCCTCAAGACAGCATTATTTCTACACTACTCTTATTCAAAGTGTACATAATAAAAACTGAATCAAATTACTGCCATGCATGACATCTTGATATTGACGCAGTTGAAACAAAATTTTCGTAAATTTTTCCTTAGAATTTGATTCAGTGTCTCAAGTTAGAAATTCTTCCTTTAGCTAAGTGTACTGTTTTCTTCTGAGCCAGAATCTCATAGTTTTTTTAATCCACCTTTAAAGATTATAAGTAAGGCAGAGATTATGCCTTTCCTGCTGCTGAGTTAAAAGTCACCTGTTTCATATCAGAAACCTCAAAACCTATTTATTCTTTATTATTTAGTTCTTATTGGTCATATTATTTGAGCTAGAGACAATATTATATTTGATTATGCACATGATATTTAAGAGGGACTGCAGCATAAGACAGGATAAACTAAAGACCTCCACTCCACATAAAGGTATTTTCAACTGATTATAATCACTTATATCTATAGCTTCCTGTTTGGCTTTGATTTCTTTTTCTCTCTGTACCATTAAGAGATCCCCATTTGTGTTTATGTTTATATGAAGGTAACTAATGATTTGCCTTCTTTCCTATCTACCACTTGGTTTGCTCATTCCTTTACAAAAGCTATCTTTTGCTTGAAGAACAGTTTTTGTAACTAGTTGCCTTTCCTTCTTAACTGAGGTAGTGTTAGGAACTAATGAACATTTGCTCAATTATCTCCTTACCAAAATGAAATTATCATTCTGCCTTATTAATTATCCTGCTCTCACCTTTCTTTGACCATTCTCTTCTGTTCACTGTGATGTTGCATCCTTCTTTCTGTATTATTTTGGCCACTGCTTTTATGAGCTGTCAGCATGTGTTCTAACTCCCCAGACTGGACCTACAGCATTTGATTAATCACTGCTTCCCTTAGTTTCTACCCCTCAGACCTGGACCCACAGCATTTGACTAATGCTTTCCTTAGCACCTGTGTGGAGACCAGCCTCACAAGGACTGACTGTTGCAATACCTTCCCCTTTTCTTATAGTGAAGCTGTGGAATTCTTTTTCTTTTTTGCCTTTCTTTCTTCATATGTCCTGGAGTTACATCCACAAATACCTGAAGAGATTAATCCCATTTGCATTTCTTTTCCTTTTTTCATACACTGTTTCACTTTACAACCATGGTGGCCACGACTGGGGGTATAATTATGCCCATGCCATTTGGCTGCTAAGAAATACAAATAAAATTATATCTTGCTATGTAAAATATTCCAGAACCAGAGACTCAACCTTAACCAACCCAGCAGACCTAACTAAAGACAGTAAGGGCTTTAAAAGGGCTAAACTTGTCAGTTTGTGGGCTTATCAGTTAAGCAGGTCCTTGTTTACAGTATATATTATGTGCTGTCAGCTACAGTTTTTATTGGTGGTGGGGCTATTATATTTGATTATATGGAAAGTTTCCTTTATGATATTGGTTAGATGTAGAACCTGGAGAGGTGCTATAAGCACTAGTGTCCTCAGCTCACTCTGTTAAACTCAGAAATTAATCTCTCAGTCAAAACATATATCCTCTCAAAATCCTGCTGATGAATATAACTTCAGAATTTACTTCTCATTATTGGGAGCTTCCTTTTATTTTGCATCAAACAGAATGAATAGGTTTAGTTTTATGCCATATATTGTTGGTATTAAACATATATTACGGTACTGTATTTACAAATACATCTTATCCTTGTACATGCGGCAGGGCTATCCTGGAGAACTGAGTGTCCCTAACTTTTAGGTAATGTGCAGGATTGGGGTTGGGGGCCACTGCTCAATCAAGTTAATTCAATAAAAGGTGCCTGCTTGTTTGTACTTGATTCAGCCCACATAGATGAGAATGGAGTTAATAATAAGAAATAGGTAGATAGACTTGTCATTATATTTTTAACAGAAGATGAAAGTCTTAATTTTTGTTATATGAACCTTTTGAAGAGGAATTCATTATGCTCTGTATATCTTCACATTGAGTTATTCTTTCATGTAGTGTCATTAAATGCAACATTTGTTGAATTTACCTCTCTTTAGAGAAGCAAAATGAAGTTTCTGATCCACTTACCAGACTTCCAGATATATTGTTATGATTTTCTTTTGTAACTAACATTTCCTTTTTATGTGAAGATCAGGCATGTGCTGTATGATAATAGCTATAGCAAAGCTTTTGTGTTATTGCTGTAAGATATTCCAGTGCTATGATCCTAACAATGATAATGTCTTAGTTGCAGCTTGTAAGCTAATGATTTATTTTTCATACCTCTGCAGTACATTTCTAAGTTTGGCCTGAAAAAATTGAAGAAAAATAATAATATGTTTTGGAATAATTGTGTTATATTTTGAAAAATGAGAATTACCCTATTTTTTCATGAATATGGATACCCACATAACTAGTAACTCTGTAACTTTCTTGGATGCTTTGCAGACAAGGAACACCAACAGAATGACTCCTTTGACTGTAGTAGGATTAGATCTAGCTGGCACTTCTCAGCATCATCTCCCATTGAACAAAACCGTCAAAATGTTATTCAAGAAATTATTAATACAGAGGCTATATATCTCAGTGAACTACTATTGGTTGACCAGGTAAGAAAAGATTGTTTCTCTGCATAATTTGATTAAAGGTAAAAGGTGTTTAAGGTATCATGTACAGTTCATGGTGATAGTGATGCATGAGAAATGTGACAGTGTGTTTAGTGGTCAAATTTGGGAAAAATGCTCTTTAGGGGATGGAGATGAGTATGAGGAATTGAGAGGAGTATTTGAAATTATTCACTGAAATTCCAGTCATTGTAGAAAGAAAATGTTTGTGGAACTTGTGATGAGGGAAAATATTTGTGGAACTGGTGATGAGGGTTACAGAAAAAGAATATTTTGTTAAACACCAGAAAGACTTTGAACTGTGATGTTGTATATGTGGTTGCAAAGATAGAAGTAGATATGTTTCTTTGGCATTAGGGTGTATACTTTTATATTCCACTTACTGTATAATGTAATAGAAGTGTCATTAGAATATTACCAATGTAATTGTTGGAGCCAAATGATGTTGATGAATAGCTCTTCACTTGTGTGTAAGTCTTTTGTTGCATGCATAAGAAACAAATATTTTGCAGGCATTCATACAGCCCATGCGTGCTTCAGGAATCGTTAATGAAAAGGAACTTGACCTGTTGTTTGTAAACTGGAGTGAACTGATTCTGGTTAACTCATATTTTAATAAGTAAGTATCTGAATAGAATATTTTTATTTGCATGTGATAGAATTACATATTTAATCTTTCTAGTTGTTCTAAGTTTTTTTCATGGGCACCTTATTGTTATTCATATCCTTGGTAATTTTTTTTTCTTAAAGAATGCAATTCAAAGATATGCTTTTACATCTTGATTCTAAGACAACCTTCCATTTACTTCCAATACAGCCCCACCTCAGCATACATAACAACAATGCAGCAGCATTAAATCCTTCCCATCATAGCACTTTCATAAACACCAGTAAACTATCATACATATGAAAGGCAACCCTCATCCTCACACTTTATTCGACTGCATTCATAGATCCCCCCACCCCAAACAAACACCACCTTAAGAAATCAAATTCACATTGAATGATCCAAGAGACAGTAACCAACCTAACCCAATCTTGAAAACCTTTTCACTATGCATACTCCCATCTGAAAGTGTACTTTCCACACAAGAATGAGTCATGTTTGACCAACTTTGCTCTGGACACTGGCCATCTCTTCCTCATTACAAATTTTAATTTAGCATATCATAGGATCTCTCATGCTCAAGATGCAACCTCTACACTGAAGATACTAAATATTTACTCTTCAGTTTTCTTGCACTCACCCCATGTTGGTGAATTTGGTTGTACTGGGAGTGAAAAGTCACCTTTCATGAGGATGTATATTGTCAGTGAATGAAAAGGAGTTCAGTCTCATTGAGGCAATTTTCACTCCAAAGGAATACATCATTTTTTTGCTCCTGATTGGAGCACACCCATGAACCTCTAAGGAACTATAGTGGGGACCTGGGGTTGTATGGTTGTTTAAGTCACCCAGACACCACATAGGAGATGCTCTTTTTAGCATGGTTCCTTAGACTTGTAGAGTAAGTTAAGTACCTTTACAGTGTTTTCAACAATTAGGCAGTTTCTGTGGCTAAGTCTAGGCCCCATTCTTCAGGAGCAACGTTAGGATGAACAGCTTCTTAGTGCATCCTTACTGTGGGTGTTTCACCCCAAGTAGACCTACTTGCCGCAGCATTCAATGGCCTCCCGGTGTGCTCATCTCCAACAGAGGATTTTTAAGCCCACATTGCAGATTTTCCCTCTGTTGACTGGCGCTGGTGGCACAGTCTCTTCCCCTTTTCATCAATGAACTCATGTTTATGAACTCCTTGGAACTGGATACTTTTGGGGGCTCAATGAAGCTATTAGCACAGTAATGGAAGGCATAGCTTTAGATCCCCTTCCTTTTCTGTTGTTATATATATATGTATATATATATATATATATATATATATATATATATATATATATATATATAGATATAGATATATAGATAAATTTTTTCATTTATTATACTTTGTCACTGTCTCCCACATTAGCGAGGTAGTGCAAGGAAACAGACGTAAGAATGGTCCAACCCACCAACATATACATGTATATACATACAAGTCCACACACACATATACATACCTATACATCTCAACGTATACATATATATACACACACGGACATACATATATACGCATGTACATAATTCATACTGTCTGCCCTTATTCATTCCTGTCGCCACCCTGCCACACTTGAAATAACAACCCCCTTTCCCCGCATGTGCACGTGGTAGCGCAAGGAAAAGACAATAAGGCCACATTCGTTCACACTCAGTCTCTAGCTGTCATGTATAACGTACCGAAACCACAGCTCCCTTTCCACATCCAGGCCCCACAAAACTTTCCATGGTTTACCTCAGACGCTTCACATGCCCTGGTTCAATCCATTGACAGCACATCGACCTCGGTATACCACATCGTTCCAATTCACTCTATTCCTTGCACGCCTTTCACCTTCTTGCATGTTCAGGCCACGATCACTCAAAATCTTTTTCACTCCATCTTTCCACCTCCAATTTGGTCTCCCACTTCTCCTTGTTCCCTCCACCTCGGACACATATATCCTCTTGGTCAATCTTTCTTCGCTCATTCTCTCCATGTGACCAAACCATTTCAAAGCCCCCTCCTCTGCTTTCTCAACCACACTCTTTTTATTACCACACATCTCTCGTACCGTATTATTACTTACTCGATCAAACCACCTCACACCACATATTGTCCTTAAACATCTCATTTCCAGCACATCCACCCTCCTGCACACAACTCTACCCATAGCCCACGCCTCGCAACCATACAACATTGTTGGAACCACTATTCCTTCAAACATACCCATTTTTGCTTTCCGAAATAATGTTCTCGACTTCCACACATTCTTCAAGGCTCTCAGAATTTTCGCCTCCTCCCCCACCCTATGATCCACTTCCGCTTCCATGGTTCCATCCGCTGCCAAATCCACTCCCAGATATCTAAAACACTTCACTTCCTCCAGTTTTTCTCCATTCAAACTTACCTCCCAATTGACTTGACTCTCAACCTTACTGTACCTAATAACCTTGCTCTTATTCACATTTACTCTTAACTTTCTTCTTTCACACACTTTACCAAACTCAGTCACCAGCTTCTGCAGTTTCTCACATGAATCAGCCACCAGTGCTGTATCATCAGCGAACAACAACTGACTCACTTCCCAAGCTCTCTCATCCACAACAGACTTCATACTTGCCCCTCTTTCCAAAACTCTTGCATTCACCTCCCTAACAACCCCATCCATAAACAAATTAAACAACCATGGAGACATCACACACCCCTGCCACAAACCTACAATCACTGAGAACCAATCACTTTCCTCTCTTCCTACACACATACACATGCCTTACGTCCTCGATAAAAACTTTTCACTGCTTCTAACAACTTGCCTCCCACACCATATATTCTTAATACCTTCCACAGAGCATCTCTATCAACTCTATCATATGCCTTCTTCAGATCCATAAATGCTACATACAGATCCATTTGCTTTTCTAAGTATTTCCCACATACATTCTTCAAAGCACACACCTGATCCACACATCCTCTACCACTTCTGAAACCACACTGCTCTTCCCCAATCTGATGCTCTGTACATGCCTTCACCCTCTCAATCAATACCCTCCCATATAATTTACCAGGAATACTCAACAAAATTATACCTCTGTAATTTGAGCACTCACCTTTGTCCCCTGTGCCTTTGTACAATGGCACTGTGCAAGCACTCTGCCAATCCTCAGGCGCCTCACCATGAATCATACTTACATTAAATAACCTTACCAACCAGTCAACAGCAAAGTCACCCCCTTTTTTAATAAATTCCACTGCAATACCATCCAAACCCGCTCTCTTGCCAGCTTTCATCTTCAGCAAAGCTTTTACTACCTCTTCTCTGTTTACCAAATCATCCTCCCTAACCCTCTCACTTTGCGCACCACCTCAACCAAAACACCCTATATCTGCCACTCTATCATCAAACACATTCGACAAACCTTCAAAATACTCACTCCATCTCCTTCTCACATCACCACTACTTGTTATCACCTCCCCATTAGCCCCCTTCACTGAAGTTCCCATTTGTTCCCTTGTCTTATGCACTTTATTTACCTCCTTCCAAAACATCTTTTTATTTTCCCTAAAATTTAATGATACTCTCTCACCCCAACTCTCATTGGCCCTCTTTTTCACCTCTTGCACCTTTCTCTTGACCTCCTGCCTCTTTCTTTTATACATCTCCCACTCATTTGTATTATTTCCCTGCAAAAATCGTCCAAATGCCTCTCTCTTTTCTTTTACTAATAATCTTACTACTTCATCCCACCACTCACTACCCTTTCTAATCTGACCACCTCCCACGCTTCTCAAGCCACAAGCATCTTTTGCGCAATCCATCACTGCTTCCCTAAATACATCCCATTCCTCCCCCATTCCCCGTACCTCCTTTGTTCTCACCTTTTTCCATTCTGTACTCAGTCTCTCCTTGTACTTCCTCACACAAGTCTCCTTCCCAAGCTCACTTACTCTCACCACTCTCTTCACCCCAACATTTTTCTTCTTTTCTGAAAACCTCTACAAATCTTCACCTTTGCCTCCACAAGATAATAATCAGACATCCCTCCAGTTGCACCTCTCAGCACATTAACATCCAAAAGTCTCTCTTTCGCACACCTATCAATTAACAGGTAATCCAATAACACTCTCTGGCCATCTCTCCTACTTACATACGTATACATATGTATATCTCTCTTTTTAAACCAGGTATTATTATTATTATTATTATTATTATTATTATTATTATTATTATTTTTTTTTTTTTTTTTTTTGCTTTGTCGCTGTCTCCCGCGTTTGCGGGGTAGCGCAAGGAAACAGACAAAAGAAATGGCCCAACCCACCCCCATACACATGTATATACATACGTCCACACACGCAAATATACATACCTACACAGCTTTCCATGGTTTACCCCAGACGCTTCACATGCCCTGATTCAATCCACTGACAGCACGTCAACCCCGGTATACCACATCGCTCCAATTCACTCTATTCCTTGCCCTCCTTTCACCCTCCTGCATGTTCAGGCCCCGATCACAGAAAATCTTTTTCACTCCATCTTTCCACCTCCAATTTGGTCTCCCTCTTCTCCTCGTTCCCTCCACCTCCGACACATATATCCTCTTGGTCAATCTTTCCTCACTCATTCTCTCCATGTGCCCAAACCATTTCAAAACACCCTCTTCTGCTCTCTCAACCACGCTCTTTTTATTTCCACACATCTCTCTTACCCTTACATTACTTACTCGATCAAACCACCTCACACCACATATTGTCCTTAAACATCTCATTTCCAGCACATCCACCCTCCTGCACACAACTCTACCCATAGCCCACGCCTCGCAACCATACAACATTGTTGGAACCACTATTCCTTCAAACATACCCATTTTTGCTTTCCGAAATAATGTTCTCGACTTCCACACATTCTTCAAGGCTCTCAGAATTTTCGCCTCCTCCCCCACCCTATGATCCACTTCCGCTTCCATGGTTCCATCCGCTGCCAAATCCACTCCCAGATATCTAAAACACTTCACTTCCTCCAGTTTTTCTCCATTCAAACTTACCTCCCAATTGACTTGACTCTCAACCTTACTGTACCTAATAACCTTGCTCTTATTCACATTTACTCTTAACTTTCTTCTTTCACACACTTTACCAAACTCAGTCACCAGCTTCTGCAGTTTCTCACATGAATCAGCCACCAGTGCTGTATCATCAGCGAACAACAACTGACTCACTTCCCAAGCTCTCTCATCCACAACAGACTTCATACTTGCCCCTCTTTCCAAAACTCTTGCATTCACCTCCCTAACAACCCCATCCATAAACAAATTAAACAACCATGGAGACATCACACACCCCTGCCACAAACCTACAATCACTGAGAACCAATCACTTTCCTCTCTTCCTACACACATACACATGCCTTACGTCCTCGATAAAAACTTTTCACTGCTTCTAACAACTTGCCTCCCACACCATATATTCTTAATACCTTCCACAGAGCATCTCTATCAACTCTATCATATGCCTTCTTCAGATCCATAAATGCTACATACAGATCCATTTGCTTTTCTAAGTATTTCCCACATACATTCTTCAAAGCACACACCTGATCCACACATCCTCTACCACTTCTGAAACCACACTGCTCTTCCCCAATCTGATGCTCTGTACATGCCTTCACCCTCTCAATCAATACCCTCCCATATAATTTACCAGGAATACTCAACAAAATTATACCTCTGTAATTTGAGCACTCACCTTTGTCCCCTGTGCCTTTGTACAATGGCACTGTGCAAGCACTCTGCCAATCCTCAGGCGCCTCACCATGAATCATACTTACATTAAATAACCTTACCAACCAGTCAACAGCAAAGTCACCCCCTTTTTTAATAAATTCCACTGCAATACCATCCAAACCCGCTCTCTTGCCAGCTTTCATCTTCCGCAAAGCTTTTACTACCTCTTCTCTGTTTACCAAATCATCCTCCCTAACCCTCTCACTTTGCGCACCACCTCAACCAAAACACCCTATATCTGCCACTCTATCATCAAACACATTCGACAAACCTTCAAAATACTCACTCCATCTCCTTCTCACATCACCACTACTTGTTATCACCTCCCCATTAGCCCCCTTCACTGAAGTTCCCATTTGTTCCCTTGTCTTATGCACTTTATTTACCTCCTTCCAAAACATCTTTTTATTTTCCCTAAAATTTAATGATACTCTCTCACCCCAACTCTCATTGGCCCTCTTTTTCACCTCTTGCACCTTTCTCTTGACCTCCTGCCTCTTTCTTTTATACATCTCCCACTCATTTGTATTATTTCCCTGCAAAAATCGTCCAAATGCCTCTCTCTTTTCTTTTACTAATAATCTTACTACTTCATCCCACCACTCACTACCCTTTCTAATCTGACCACCTCCCACGCTTCTCAAGCCACAAGCATCTTTTGCGCAATCCATCACTGCTTCCCTAAATACATCCCATTCCTCCCCCATTCCCCGTACCTCCTTTGTTCTCACCTTTTTCCATTCTGTACTCAGTCTCTCCTTGTACTTCCTCACACAAGTCTCCTTCCCAAGCTCACTTACTCTCACCACTCTCTTCACCCCAACATTTTTCTTCTTTTCTGAAAACCTCTACAAATCTTCACCTTTGCCTCCACAAGATAATAATCAGACATCCCTCCAGTTGCACCTCTCAGCACATTAACATCCAAAAGTCTCTCTTTCGCACACCTATCAATTAACAGGTAATCCAATAACACTCTCTGGCCATCTCTCCTACTTACATACGTATACTTATGTATATCTCTCTTTTTAAACCAGGTATTATTATTATTATTATTATTATTATTATTATTATTATTATTATTTTTTTTTTTTTTTTTTGCTTTGTCGCTGTCTCCCGCGTTTGCGGGGTAGCGCAAGGAAACAGACAAAAGAAATGGCCCAACCCACCCCCATACACATGTATATACATACGTCCACACACGCAAATATACATACCTACACAGCTTTCCATGGTTTACCCCAGACGCTTCACATGCCCTGATTCAATCCACTGACAGCACGTCAACCCCGGTATACCACATCGCTCCAATTCACTCTATTCCTTGCCCTCCTTTCACCCTCCTGCATGTTCAGGCCCCGATCACAGAAAATCTTTTTCACTCCATCTTTCCACCTCCAATTTGGTCTCCCTCTTCTCCTCGTTCCCTCCACCTCCGACACATATATCCTCTTGGTCAATCTTTCCTCACTCATTCTCTCCATGTGCCCAAACCATTTCAAAACACCCTCTTCTGCTCTCTCAACCACGCTCTTTTTATTTCCACACATCTCTCTTACCCTTACATTACTTACTCGATCAAACCACCTCACACCACACATTGTCCTCAAACATCTCATTTCCAGCACATCCATCCTCCTGCGCACCACTCTATCCATAGCCCACGCCTCGCAACCATACAACATTGTTGGAACCACTATTCCTTCAAACATACTCATTTTTGCTTTCCGAGATAATGTTCTCGACTTCCACACATTCTTCAAGGCTCCCAGAATTTTCGCCCCCTCCCCCATCCTATGATCCACTTCCGCTTCCATGGTTCCATCCGCTGCCAGATCCACTCCCAGATATCTAAAACACTTTACTTCCTCCAGTTTTTCTCCATTCAAACTCACCTCCCAATTGACTTGACCCTCAACCCTACTGTACCTAATAACCTTGCTCTTATTCACATTTACTCTTAACTTTCTTCTTTCACACACTTTACCAAACTCAGTCACCAGCTTCTGCAGTTTCTCACATGAATCAGCCACCAGCGCTGTATCATCAGCGAACAACAACTGACTCACTTCCCAAGCTCTCTCATCCCCAACAGACTTCATACTTGCCCCTCTTTCCAAAACTCTTGCATTCACCTCCCTAACAACCCCATCCATAAACAAATTAAACAACCATGGAGACATCACACACCCCTGCCGCAAACCTACATTCACTGAGAACCAATCACTTTCCTCTCTTCCTACACGTACACATGCCTTACATCCTCGATAAAAACCTTTCACTGCTTCTAACAACTTGCCTCCCACACCATATATTCTTAATACCTTCCACAGAGCATCTCTATCAACTCTATCATATGCCTTCTCCAGATCCATAAATGCTACATACAAATCCATTTGCTTTTCTAAGTATTTCTCACATACATTCTTCAAAGCAAACACCTGATCCACACATCCTCTACCACTTCTGAAACCACACTGCTCTTCCCCAATCTGATGCTCTGTACATGCCTTCACCCTCTCAATCAATACCCTCCCATATAATTTACCAGGAATACTCAACAAACTTATACCTCTGTAATTTGAGCACTCACTCTTATCCCCTTTGCCTTTGTACAATGGCACTATGCACGCATTCCGCCAATCCTCAGGCACCTCACCATGAGTCATACATACATTAAATAACCTTACCAACCAGTCAACAATACAGTCACTCCCTTTTTTAATAAATTCCACTGCAATACCATCCAAACCTGCTGCCTTGCCGGCTTTCATCTTCCGCAAAGCTTTTACTACCTCTTCTCTGTTTACCAAATCATTTTCCCTAACCCTCTCACTTTGCACACCACCTCGACCAAAACACCCTATATCTGCCACTCTATCATCAAACACATTCAACAAACCTTCAAAATACTCACTCCATCTCTTTCTCACATCACCACTACTTGTTATCACCTCCCCATTTGCTCCCTTCACTGAAGTTCCCATTTGCTCCCTTGTCTTACGCACTTTATTTACCTCCTTCCATAACATCTTTTTATTCTCCCTAAAATTTAATGATACTCTCTCACCCCAACTCTCATTTGCCCTTTTTTTCACCTCTTGCACCTTTCTCTTGACCTCCTGTCTCTTTCTTTTATACATCTCCCACTCAATTGCATTTTTTCCCTGCAAAAATCGTCCAAATGCCTCTCTCTTCTCTTTCACTAATACTCTTACTTCTTCATCCCACCACTCACTACCCTTTCTAATCAACCCATCTCCCACTCTTCTCATGCCACAAGCATCTTTTGCGCAATCCATCACTGATTTCGTAAATACATCCCATTCCTCCCCCACTCCCCTTACTTCCATTGTTCTCACCTTTTTCCATTCTGTACTCAGTCTCTCCTGGTACTTCCTCACACAAGTCTCCTTCCCAAGCTCACTTACTCTCACCACCCTCTTCACCCCAACATTCACTCTTCTTTTTTGAAAACCCATACAAATCTTCACCTTAGCCTCCACAAGATAATGATCAGACATCCCTCCAGTTGCACCTCTCAGCACATGAACATCCAAAAGTCTCTCTTTCGCGCGCCTGTCAATTAACACGTAATCCAATAAAGCTCTCTGGCAAATCTCTCCTACTTACATAAGTATACTTATGTATATCTCGCTTTTTAAACCAGGTATTCCCAATCATCAGTCCTTTTTCAGCACATAAATCTACAAGCTCTTCACCATTTCCATTTACAACACTGAACACCCCATGTATACCAATTATTATTATTATTATTATTATTATTATTATGATCTGGCTTCATTCCTGAAGTTAATTATGACAGTCTATTAATCCCTTGTTCAGGATATTAATATTACATGAGAATATTACTGTCTTGAACACACACCTGAGGCCCCACTTCCTTTTTGATGTGCCTTTTCACACATACACTAAGGCCCTACTTCCCTGGGGATAGGGGAGAAAGAATACTTCCCACGTATTCCCTGCGTGTTGTAGAAGGCGACTAAAAGGGGAGGGAGCGGGGGGCTGGAAATCCTCCCCTCTCGTTTTTTTTTTAATTTTCCAAAAGAAGGAACAGAGAATTGGGCCAGGTGAGGGTATTCCCTCAAAGGCCCAGTCCTCTGTTCTTAACGCTACCTCGCTAATGCGGGAAATGGCGAATAGTTTGAAAGAAAGATTATTATTATTATTACTATTATTATTTGTATTATTTGTATTATTGGATTTGTATGTAGCATTTATGGATCTGGTGAAGACATATGATAGAGTTGATAGAGATGCTCTGTGGAAGGTATTAAGAATATATGGTGTGGGAGGCAAGTTGTTAGAAGCAGTGAAAAGTTTTTATCGAGGATGTAAGGCATGTGTACGTGTAGGAAGAGAGGAAAGTGATTGGTTCTCAGTGAATGTAGGTTTGTGGCAGGGGTGTGTGATGTCTCCATGGTTGTTTAATTTGTTTATGGATGGGGTTGTTAGGGAGGTGAATGCAAGAGTTTTGGAAAGAGGGGCAAGTATGAAGTCTGTTGGGGATGAGAGAGCTTGGGAAGTGAGTCAGTTGTTGTTCGCTGATGATACAGTGCTGGTGGCTGATTCATGTGAGAAACTGCAGAAGCTGGTGACTAAGTTTGGTAAAGTGTGTGAAAGAAGAAAGTTAAGAGTAAATGTGAATAAGAGCAAGGTTATTAGGTACATTAGGGTTGAGGGTCAAGTCAATTGGGAGGTAAGTTTGAATGGAGAAAAACTAGAGGAAGTAAATTGTTTTAGATATCTGGGAGTGGATCTGGCAGCGAATGGAACCATGGAAGCGGAAGTGGATCATAGGGTGGGGGAGGAGGCGAAAATTCTGGGAGCCTTGAAGAATGTGTGGAAGTCGAGAACATTATCTCGGAAAGCAAAAATGGGTATGTTTGAAGGAATAGTGGTTCCAACAATGTTGTATGGTTGCGAGGCGTGGGCTATGGATAGAGTTGTGCGCAGTAGGATGGATGTGCTGGAAATGAGATGTTTGAGGACAATGTGTGGTGTGAGGTGGTTTCATCGAGTAAGTAACGTAAGGGTAAGAGAGAGGTGTGGAAATAAAAAGAGCGTGGTTGAGAGAGCAGAAGAGGGTGTTTTGAAATGGTTTGGGCACATGGAGAGAATGAGTGAGGAAAGATTGACCAAGAGGATATATGTGTCGGAGGTGGAGGGAACGAGGAGAAGTGGGAGACCAAATTGGAGGTGGAAAGATGGAGTGAAAAAGATTTTGTGTGATCGGGGCCTGAACATGCAGGAGGGTGAAAGGAGGGCAAGGAATAGAGTAAATTGGATCGATGTGGTATACCGGGGTTGACGTGCTGTCAGTGGATTGAATCAGGGCATGTGAAGCGTCTGGGGTAAATCATGGAAAGCTATGTAGGTATGTATATTTACATGTGTGGACGTATGTATATACATGTGTATGGGGGTGGGTTGGGCCATTTCTTTTGTCTGTTTCCTTGCGCTACCTCGCAAACGCGGGAGACAGCGATAAAGCAAGAAAAAAAAATTATTATTATTATTATTCATTATTATTGTTATTGTTATTATACTGATTGCCATTTCCAAAGTCAGTGAGATAGTGCTGGGAAACAGACGAAGAAAGACCCATCCACTCATATGCACGGTTATATACATACACGCACATACATGTACATATACATACATATACATGCACATGCACAGACATATATACACATGTACATATTCATACGTGCTTGCCTTCATCCATTCCTGATGCCACCCTGCCCCTCAGGAATTAGCATCTTCACCCCAGTGCTAGTGAGGTAGTGCCAGGACAACAGACAAAGAAAAAAGGCCCCATTCACTCACACTCAGTTTCTATATGTCATGTGCAGTGCACCAGAACCAGCTCCTGTCCACATCCAGGCCCCACATACCTTTCAATGGTTTACCCCAGACATTTCACATGCCCTGGTTCAGTCCTTTGAAAGCATGTCAACCCTGGTATACTACATTGTTCCAATTCACTTTATTCCTTGCACACCTCTCATCTTCCTGCATGTTCAGGCCCTGATTGCTCAAAATCTTTTTCACTGCATCCTTCCACCTCTAGTTTGGTCTCCCACTTCTAGTTCCCTCCACCTCTGACCCAACCTCAGCTAGAACCACTTGCCCCGTCTCAGTCTGACTTTCACTTGTGCCTTACTGTTTTCAAGTAATTCTTCATTGCGTCTATCAGTTTTCCTCTCACCATATGTTCATAACACCTTTCGCAATGCCTCTCTCTCCCCCCAGTTATATGTTTTCTGCAGATTCACTGCAGGAAGATATAGCTTTTCATGACCTAATTTCTTTTTCTAGGGACATGTCTGACTGGATTTAGATTTTCAGCTAAAGGCTGGTACCCAATTATCAGCCAATCCCAAAGCTGGCTGCCTGCATTTGGAGTAGAATCTAGGCTTACAGATTCTTAGCTTATGAAGCAGATCATTATTCTGTGGAGGTCCATAAACTGCCCAACCTTCTTCATTGTATTTCTTTTTTTCATTGTTTAATTATTTCCTAATTAAAGATAATTATAATCAGTAATAAAGTACAGGTAATACTGTGTAATTAGGTATACTTATGTGCAGAGGAATTTTTTTCCATTTTGATTATGGAAGACCACTATATTAAAAGAGACCTGTATTTACAGCTCTTGAGACTGGGGTTTGATCATAGAGCCGTTTTATGAAAGTGTAAAGGATGACATAGGGATGACATTTTAAATTTTTTCCCATATATGAATTTTGGATTTTTAATACTTGTCATTGTTTTTTTATTTTCTAGAGCACTAAAGGTTCGTTGTATGAATAGTAGTGGTGGTGTCATTACCATGATTGGTGATGTTTTATGTCAACAGGTGAGTTTTATTTCAGTTTGGTTCAGTGCTCAGCTGTTAATTAGGGTTTTCAGGGTTCAAGCTGATACAAATGCTCATACATTTCATGCTGATTTAGGGCTTTAGGAAATTCTGATAGATTATGAAATAAAGCTAACTGGCCTTTTTTGTTTATATGTATATCAAATAGCTTTTAAAATTTCAAAATGATTCATCATATGAGTTTTATGAAGTATATGATTAAACACAACAACCAGATTGCTTTATTTTTCTATATGTAACTATTTGTTGCCTGATTCTTGAAGTTCCATGTAAGACTACCTTGTGTAAAGGAAACTGTAAAATGATCTGCTATAAGCAGCTTGAACACCTGAAAAAGGAGACAAGTAAGGGGCAAGAGTACAAGTATATTTACCATGTCTTCATCAGCAATTATGTAACCCATTATCTCTTTGTTGTTTCATGACCTTGATAGTCATGAAAAGCAGAAAAAGATTGTTGTGAATTATATTCTAATAAGGAACCAATATTGCAGATTGGCCAGTTAACACCGTACTTGAGGTTCTGTAGTATACAGATTCGTGGTGCAACTTTATTAGGTGAAAAGTAAGTATTGACTTATGTTTTCATAATTTTTTTTTTTTTTTTTTTTTTTTTTATACTTTGTCGCTGTCTCCCGCGTTTGCGAGGTAGCGCAAGGAAACAGACGAAAGAAATGGCCCCCCCCCCCCCATACACATGTACATACACACGTCCACACACGCAAATATACATACCTACACAGCTTTCCATGGTTTACCCCAGACGCTTCACATGCCTTGCTTCAATCCACTGACAGCACGTCAACCCCTGTATACCACATGACTCCAATTCACTCTATTTCTTGCCCTCCTTTCACCCTCCTGCATGTTCAGGCCCCGATCACACAAAATCTTTTTCACTCCATCTTTCCACCTCCAATTTGGTCTCCCTCTTCTCCTCGTTCCCTCCACCTCCGACACATATATCCTCTTGGTCAATCTCTCCTCACTCATTCTCTCCATGTGCCCAAACCATTTCAAAACACCCTCTTCTGCTCTCTCAACCACGCTCTTTTTATTTCCACACATCTCTCTTACCCTTACGTTACTTACTCGCTCAAACCACCTCACACCACACATTGTCCTCAAACATCTCATTTCCAGCACATCCATCCTCCTGCGCACATCTCTATCCATAGCCCACGCCTCGCAACCATACAGCATTGTTGGTACCACTATTCCCTCAAACATACCCATTTTTGCTTTCCGAGATAATGTTCTCGACTTCCACACATTTTTCAAGGCTCCCAAAATTTTCGCCCCCTCCCCCACCCTATGATCCACTTCCGCTTCCATGGTTCCATCCGCTGACAGATCCACTCCCAGATATCTAAAACACTTCACTTCCTCCAGTTTTTCTCCATTCAAACTCACCTCCCAATTGACTTGACCCTCACCCCTACTGTACCTAATAACCTTGCTCTTATTCACATTTACTCTCAACTTTCTTCTTCCACACACTTTACCAAACTCAGTCACCAGCTTCTGCAGTTTCTCACATGAATCAGCCACCAGCGCTGTATCATCAGCGAACAACAATTGACTCACTTCCCAAGCTCTCTCATCCCCAACAGACTTCATACTTGCCCCTCTTTCCAGGACTCTTGCATTTACCTCCTTTACAACCCCATCCATAAACAAATTAAACAACCATGGAGACATCACACACCCCTGCCGCAAACCTACATTCACTGAGAACCAATCACTTTCCTCTCTTCCTACACGTACACATGCCTTACATCCTCGATAAAAACTTTTCACTGCTTCTAACAACTTGCCTCCCACACCATATATTCTTAATACCTTCCACAGAGCATCTCTATCAACTCTATCATATGCCTTCTCCAGATCCATAAATGCTACATACAAATCCCTTTGCTTTTCTAAGTATTTCTCACATACATTCTTCAAAGCAAACACCTGATCCACACATCCTCTACCACTTCTGAAACCGCACTGCTCTTCCCCAATCTGATGCTCTGTACATGCCTTCACCCTCTCAATCAATACCCTCCCATATAATTTACCAGGAATACTCAACAAACTTATACCTCTGTAATTTGAGCACTCACTCTTATCCCCTTTGCCTTTGTACAATGGCACTATGCACGCATTCCGCCAATCCTCAGGCACCTCACCATGAGTCATACATACATTAAATAACCTTACCAACCAGTCAACAATACAGTCACCCCCTTTCTTAATAAATTCCACTGCAATACCATCCAAACCTGCTGCCTTGCCGGCTTTCATCTTCCGCAAAGCTTTTACTACCTCTTCTCTGTTTACCAAATCATAATTGGTGAAAGAAAAAAATTAGAATGGAAAGCTTTTTTTTCTAATTTTTAATCACATTCAATCTGTATTTGAGACAATCACGGTAGTGGAGATTCTAGGTAAGAAATTATAACTGATATCATAAGAGGCTAAGTTGGCATGAGATACTTATTTGCTTCTTATCTTTAACTTCATTCCTGTTAGTGTACCTCTGAATTGTGAGGAAAACCTCTTAAAGTTATGAAGAGATACATAGGGAATTGCATCATATGACACTGATGTCATTTCTCTTGTTTTTTCATTAACCCAATCCTAGGATACATATCTACTGTAACTTGGATAATTCTTCTCTAATTCATGTTTGCAAGGTGTGCATACCTCAGTAAAGATCCACATATTTGTCACAAGAACACCCATACACAACACTTTCTTACTTGATTGAACATTCTTGAGGGGAAAGTCTTTGCTTGGACCAACAAAGTTTTGGTTATTTTTAGCTATGTGCCAGACTTGATATTTGTATAAGATGAAAGTACCTCAAATGAGTTTGATAACCATAATTTGTCAAAATTTAACAAATATATGGCAACTTTTCATCTTGAGAGTAGATGCTAACATTCTGTTATCAGAAATCATGACTAGATTTGTTATAAGAATTCTTAGCTTTTTGAGAGCTAAAGTATATGTATATGAATTCAGAATTGAGATCTAGCTCAAAAAACATTTTTAATTTTGACTGATTTTTATTAAAGCTGTTATATAATGTAGCTTTTATCAGAAAATGAATATTATAGTATTTCTGTACATAGCCTTAGGAGCATTTGGAAGAGAGCTTGCCACACTGGGGTGTACAACACTGTTTTATCCCCCTATCCCCAAAAAGTTGGTTTGTTAATGAAGCTTCACCCCACTTTGGCCATCATAAAACATAAAAGGCCAGCAGGATTCAGTGACCAAACAGCAACCTGTCCAGTCTAGGTGTTTTTCATATGAACCTGCTTCACATTAGCTTCCAGTATCTACTTTTATTTCTGTCTTTCATGTTGAAGGCCAGATGGATATTTTTTCTTTAATTATGGGTTCTCCATGACACAAATCATAAATACTTTGTTCTTGTGTTTCGTCAACTAGTGTACCAGTAGACAACATCAGCACCCACTTCCACAACTTGGCAATGAATTAGGCCATTCGTTTTTGTTTGATGTTTTTTTTATTTTATTATGTTTTTATTTTTCATTGATTCTGTATAAAAATTCTTGATATGCAATTATGCACCTTTTGTGGAATTTGATATCTAAGGATCAGGATCTACAGCCTAAATTCCACGGGCTGCCAAAGGGCTACTATATGATAATCTGTTAACTGGTTATAGTAAGTTATACATTCATATTCTATATTTTCATCAGGATCTACAGCCTAAATTCCACAGGCTGACAAAGGGCTACTATATGATAACCTGTTAACTGGTTATAGTAAGTTATACATTCATATTCTATATTTTCCTCTTTGATATGGTTCATAAGTGGCACACTTTTTTGAACCTGTAGCTCATTTAGAGTAAATATTAAGCATGTGCTTTCCTTGAAAGAATCCCATAAATGTCCATCTATATGATGGTTCAGTTTTTTCTTTCTTTCTCTTTCACCTTGCTATAAGTTCCTTATGCTTAAAAATTGCTGCACTCACATTCTTGGATCATACTAATCTATATATTACCAAAATTGTGATTGTTTCTAGGTGTAGTGCAGGAGGACCATGGGCAGACCTAGTAAAGCAGTGTCAGGAGCATCCTGCTGTCCAAGGCCTCACCCTGACCTTCTTTATGCTCAAGCCCATGCAAAGAATAACCAGATATCCTTTACTAATAAAGCAGGTATGAAGGAAGTAGTTCAGTGTTCATTATCAAGCACATCCACTTTTCCATGTTGCCATACACCTTATCCAGGTCCATTTTGCAGCAGCTTTACTCCTAATGCTCATCACTTTACTGTCATTGTGTACCACCATCTTTTCTACTCTTGTTGAATACTCTTTTTGTTTTTAAATCATTCATTTTAGTGTTTTACTCTCCCATACAGCTTGTTCTCTTTTTGTTACCTGTTATTGAACAGTATCCATTACTGTCTCATACATCATCATTCTCAATCAGTACTTTAAAGTACTTTCTCCTCATACAAACTTTTCCTTTGTCCATAGCATTCTCCCAGCCAGTCTGTCACACTGTTGCTCCTTACACAAACCTCTTTCCTACATCTGTACACCCACAATTAAGTTAGCTAGGTATTATTCACAGAATTTTCTTTCATTTTTGCCTTCTGAGATCTTCACTAGCATTCCATGTAATGTATTCTATATTTTTAACATTTCTGTTTAGGATTTTATGTTCAACACACTTTGCCATCTATTCGTCAGTATTTTTTGGCAGAATCTTTTTTTTCCCCCTAATCAACTTTTTTAAACCTCTTTCTACATCCTGTGCTTACTGTGCCCTAGAACTCATGGTAGAAAAAGCTCTCAAGAAAAAGAAGAAAGTTTAAGCATTTATTTTACTATTATTCAACCATAGTACTTTTTTTTTCAAGGGCTCTTGCAGCTTGAAGTCTGCAGTGCTGCAGTCATTAGTAGGAAAATGATGGACTCCTTTGGAGTGAGTTCTTTGTGAGGTTTTTCTATGATGATACAACCTTGCCAAAGAAGCCTTTACACTCCTGGTGTAGCAATAGGCAGGTGATGCCCATCAATACCTTTATGGGTATAGAAAAAGTGTATTTGAATAAGTGAATAGGAAAGCTTTATAGATGTGACTATATGTAGTTTACTAAATGCTATTAAGAGCAACTTTAATGGAAGTAGTGCATCTTCAAAAACAGGAATAAGATATGGCATGAATGAGTGGCTGAAATGAATTTAAGTTTTTCAAGGTTGTGTGATGTTACATCGGTTATTTCATGTTTGTATGAATGCCAAATTCGTGAGATGACAGTGAGGAAGGGTGATAGTGATATTCTTCTAAGTCATAATGAAATGAGGTAAAAATTACCACAATTTTTATATGCAGATGCTGCTGTACTATTAGCTAAATCAGATGAGTTGGATAGAATCATCAGTTGCTTTAGTGGTATATAAGGATGGTTGTAGGGAAGCTAAAGTTAAGAGCAATTGTGTGAGGGAAAACAATTAGTAGACTGGTTTTTCTTTCTCAACCTAATTGCTTTTCCCACTTTAGTAAAGTAGTGTCAGGAACAAAAAAGAATAATGGCTTCATTTGCACATGTCTTGCTCTTTCTCTCATGTATAATGTACTGAAACCCATGCTTGCTATCCACAGTTAACCCTATTACACTGCTCCATAGTCGACCTTGACCACTTCATATACCCTCTTTCAACCTGCTGGCAGCATGTTACCCACTCTCCGGTATACCACATCACTCAAATTTGTTTCTGTCCAATGAATGCTTCTTGCCCTCTTGAACATTCACACCCTATACCCAGAGGCTACTTTACTCCAACATCTGTTTCCTCATTTTACCCTTTTTCTTGCTTCCTCCACTTTTTACTTCAAGATCCTCTTAGTCAGTCTTTCTTCTTTCTTCCTGTACATATGCTTGAACCATTTCTGCCTTCCTTGGTTGTCCCTCACAGTTGGAGTGTGCTTACTACCACACCTCATTCTGACATTGCCGTTTTTTGCACAGTCAACATGCCTAACTTCACGTATCATCATCTGGCATTTCATTTCCAACACAAGCACCTTCTTCCTTTCTTTTATATTCAGAGCCCAAGACTTGCATTCGTGCATCACTGTAAGAAATACTATCCCTTTGAACGTGCCCATTTTTGCCCTTAAAGACATTGAATTCTTCCTCATTCTCCAAATAATTTCTAATAGTCCCAGTATACACAGTCTACTCATCCTTCTCTTTAATCTAAGATGGAGCTCAGTTTGCCATGGAAATATAAGAGATTTGCAATGCATAACCCCATTCCTGAATTTGTACCTGCCAGTAGTTATCTAATTCTTTTCTAATTATCTTTTCCAGCATTTTAAAGGCCATACTTATTAAGATGACTGCTTTTTTATTAAATGCAATTTCTTGATTACCTTTTTTACAGACAGGCATGACATATGCTCTGTTCTATCTCTTAGGTACTGCCTTCCTTTGGAACAGTATATTACATAGCCCAGCAAGTTTATCCACACATATTTCAAGCATACAAGGAGAGACTTCATCAGGAGCATGAGCCTTATATAGGTTGAGGTGTTTTGATAGCATTGTTATGTCTTATCCATCAATTTCAATGCCTTTCAAGTCTTCTTCCCCATCCCATTTTGATTGTACTTGGGCAATAATGCTTTCTGCTGTGCACCTGTGTTCACATTCTTGTCATTGTGATTCCTTAAGAACGATACATGAGAGAAACTTCTTACTTTTTTTATGTGACAAATTGTTTAGATTTGGGTACTTAATTGTGTTGAATTGTATATTGTTGAAGAAATCTGTTTTTTTTCTTTTCTTCTTGCAGTTTAGGAGAGTTGGATGATAAGGACAAATTTATGACATGTATGTATTAGGCAAAATCTAGCATCATTGCATACTTATTTTTTTTTCTTTTATTATTATTTTGCTTTGTCGCTGTTTCCTGCGTTAGCGAGGTAGCGCAAGGAAACAGATGAAAGAATGGCCCAACCCACCCACGTACACATGTATATACATACATGTCCACACATGCAAATATACATACCTATACATCTCAACGTATACATATATATACACACACAGACATATACATATATACACATGTACATAATTCATACTGTCTGCCTTTATTCATTCCCATCGCCACCTCGCCACACATGAAATAACAACCCCCTCCCCCCTCATGTGTGCGAAGTAGCGCTAGGAAAAGACAACAAAGGCCACATTTGTTCACACTCAGTCTCTAGCTGTCATGTAATAATGCACCAAAACCACAGCTCCCTTTCTACATCCAGGCCCCACAGAACTTTCCATGGTTTACCTCAGACACTTCACATGCCCTGGTTCAATCTATTGACAGCATGTCAACCCCGGTATACCACATCGTTCCAATTCACTCTATTCCTTGCAAGCCTTTCACCCTCCTGCATGTTCAGGCCCTGATCACAAAATCTTTTTCACTCCATCTTTCCACCTCCAATTTGGTCTCCCACTTCTCGTTCCCTCCACCTCTGACACATATATCCTCTTTGTCAATCTTTCCTCACTCATTCTCTCCATGTGCCCAAACCATTTCAGAACACCCTCTTCTGCTCTCTCAACCACGTTCTTTTTATTTCCACACATCTCTCTTACCGTATTATTACTTACTCGATCAAACCACCTCACACCACATATTGTCCTCAAACATCTCATTTCCAGCACATCCACCCTCCTGCGCACAACTCTATCCATAGCCCACGCCTTACAACCATACAACATTGTTGGAACCACTATTCCTTCAAACATACCCATTTTTGCTTTCCGAGATAATGTTCTCGACTTCCACACATTCTTCAAGGCTCCCAGAATTTTCGCCCCCTCCCCCACCCTATGATTCACTTCCTATTCCATGGTTCCATCCGCTGCCAAATCCACTCCCAGATATCTAAAACACTTCACTTCCTCCAGTTTTTCTCCATTCAAACTTACCTCCCAATTGACTTGACCCTCAACCCTACTGTACCTAATAACCTTGCTCTTATTCACATTTACTCTCAACTTTCTTCTTTCACACACTTTACCAAACTCAGTCATCAGCTTCTGCAGTTTCTCACATGAATCAGCCACCAGCGCTGTATCATCAGTGAACAACAACTGACTCACTTCCCAAGCTCTCTCATCCACAACAGACTGCATACTTGCCCCTCTTTCCAAAACTCTTGCATTCACCTCCCTAACAACCCCATCCATGAACAAATTAAACAACCATGGAGACATCACACACCCCTGCCGCAAACCTACATTCACTGAGAACCAATCACTTTCCTCTCTTCCTACACGTACACATGCCTTACATCCTCGATAAGAACTTTTCACTGCTTCTAACAACTTGCCTCCCACACCATATATTTTTGATACCTTCCACAGAGCATCTCTATCAACTCTATCATATGCCTTTTCCAGATCCATAAATGCTACATACAAATCCATTTGCTTTTCTAAGTATTTCTTGCATACATTCTTCAAAGCAAACACCTGATCCACACATCCTCTACCACTTCTGAAACCACACTGCTCCTCCCCAATCTGATGCTCTGTACATTCCTTCACCCTCTCAATCAATACCCCCCCATATAATTTCCCAGGAATACTCAACAAACTTATACCTCCGTAATTTGAGCACTCACTCTTATCCCCTTTGCCTTTGTACAATGGCACTGTGCAAGCATTCTGCCAATCCTCAGGCACCTCAGGGTAGTGAGTGATGGGATGAAGTAGTAAGATTATTAGTGAAAGAGAAGAGAGAGGCATTTAGACAATTTTTGCAGGGAAATAATGCAAATGGGTGGAAGATGTATAAAAGAAAGAGCAGGAGGTCAAGAGAATGGTGCAAGAGGTGAAAAAGAGGGCAAATGAGAATTGGGGTGAGAGAGTATCATTAAATTTTAGGGAGAATAAAAAGATGCTTTGGAAGGCGGTAAATAAAGTGCGTAAGACGAGGGAACAAATGGGAACTTCAGTGAAGGGGGCTAATGGGGAGGTGATAACAAGTAGTGGTGATGTGAGAAGGAGATTGAGTGAGTATTTTGAAGGCTTGTTGAATGTGTTTGATGATAGCGTGGTAGATATAGGGTGTTTTGGTCGAGGTGGTGTGCAAAGTGAGAGGGTTAGGGAAAATGATTTAGTAAACAGAGAAGAGGTAGTAAAAGCTTTGTGGAAGATGAAAGCCAGCAAGGCAGCAGGTTTGGATGGTATTGCAGTGGAATTTATTAAAAAAGGGGGTGACTGTATTGTTGACTGGTTGGTAAGGTTATTAAATGTATGTATGATTCATGCTTATTTGTGCATATTAATTTGATCATTAGGAAATTTTTTGTGGCTGTACATTTAACTCCTGGGTGGACATCAGTCAACATAAGTGACTCTTCTTTAACCCGCTCACTACAGTCATAACATTTACTTTTCTGTTCACTGCAGAAAGAGCATACATGAAAAGAAAATTAAATCTCTGCCTATACCTTTAGGCAAAATATTTGGCCATGAATGCTTGTAATAGTATCCCATGCAATGTTACTAGATTGTACGTCCTAATTTTTTGTTCTGTACACTGGTCTATCTGTGTGGAGATATAAAGGAGGCACTCTGTGAGATATGTGCTCCCCCAGTAGCTGATAATCTGCAAAGCTGTGACACTTACAAAAAATAGATATTAGTAATGAAAACCCTTATTGACAATATATGGTTGTGACAAAAACAATTCCAACAATATGACTGATCCACTTTGTGTGTCTGATAATATTCTTGGCATACCTAATATGACTGGTGGCTTAGCAGCATAACTTTAAGAATGCAAAGAATAGAGTAAATTGGAATAATGTAGTATACTGGGATCGATGTGCTGTCAGTGGACTGAACCAGGGCATGGAGAACGTCTTGGGTAAACCTTTGAAAGGTCTGTGGGGCCTGGATGTGGATAGGTAGTTGTGGTTTCACTGCAATACACATGGCAATTAGAGACTGAGTGTGAATGAATGTGGCCTTCTTTTTTTGTTTTCCTGGCACCACCTTGCTGACACAGGTGGTTGTGATGCTGTTTTCTATGGGGCAGGGTGGCATTGGGAATGGATGAAGACAAGTGAGTATAAATATGCACATGTGTATTTATGTATATGGCTGTGTATGTGTATGTATATGTATTTATATGTGTACATGTTGATATGTATATGTATGTATATGTACATGTATGGGCATGTATGTATGTGTGTATATGAGTGGATGGGTCTTCGTCTGTTTCCTGGTGCTACCTCGCTGATGCAGGAAATGGAGATCAAGTATAATGAATAAATATACAATAGCACATAAACTGTGATTCACCTGGTTGAGTTGGTATGTTTTTAGAACATTTTATAAAATCACATAGACATGCACAAACAGTACACAGTTTATATTAGGTCTGCCACAGTCAAAGGGTTAAATCATGTGTTCCCTCTTACTGCTTCTCTTTCAGCACACAACTAAACAAGCTTTCCTCATTTTCTTTACATCCACCTCTTGCATTCAGATGCCCTTGCATCAACATTCATTCATTTGTGTTGGAACTACTAAAGCACTCATTCAGCTAAAATGCACTGCTTTCTTCTTTGCTCCCATTAATACCATGTGTATAAGCACTAACAGTCACCCATCTTTTGCATTGTGCTTTCTACTTTCATTCTAACACACATCACTCTTGCTCTCACTTCCTTGCATTTTACAACACAGTTCCCCAACTCTTTCTTCATCAGAAGTACCTCCCTTTCTTTTGCTCTAATTCTCTCACTAATCTCAGATGTCCCTGAACCATTCCTACTCACTTCCTCTCAAATTTATTTTAGTCAGAGACAGAACATTCAGATTTCTTTCATCAAATATAGCAACTATCTTCCTCTTCTTTTTACCATTGTTACAGCCACACACATTCACACACCCATGTCTGAGCATTCAAGTGTAAATGAAGTACAGGTATGGTAAAGATTGAAAATATGAGAAATCATTAGAAAGAATTATGGATGAAAAGTCTTTTCGGACAGGATGGTCATTTAAGTAAATTGCAGTTAATTATTAAGTCACTGGTCGTCATAGTAGTGCAGTTGAAAAAGGGATAGACCATGAAAGAAATGAATGGATGCAGTGAGAGTGGTGTATGTTTAGGGACATTTCAGTTAAAGATGCCAGAGAAATCTGTATCCAGATAGATATTGATGCTAGAGAAATATGTATCTAGATTGACATGGATGCCAGAGAAATCTATATTTAGGTAGATATAGATGCAAGAGGAATGATTTGATATCAGGTGCAATGAAAGTGGTTCTTATACTGAGATGCTGCAGATGGAGATGTTGGTCTTACTTGATAAATCATCTTCGTGTGCAGAGTGAACCAAGTAAAAAGCTCTGCTGTGGGTGTGGAAGTTCATGTTTCACTGGCTCAGATTATCATGGAATAAGATTGTTTATGAGTGATTTTAGAAGCTGTATGTACTTGAGCCACCCCACAAAATTCAGAATGAAGTTAGTGATTATATACAGAAAAAGATGGTTCATTTTCATTTTTAGAGGTTGAAAAGAAATATTAACTATATTCATGTTCTCTTTTGCATTTATCATAATAGATTACATATGTATATTTTATGTATATTTCATGTCACATGGATAACCAAAAGAAGCTGTAATTGTGTTTTCAGTTATTGAAATATACTCCTGAAGGACATCCTGACTACCATAATACTCAGGAAGCATTGACAGCCTCTGAAACTCTTTGTGCACAAGTAAGTATATTTCAGCAACAGTAAATCTTTATACAGTACTTGACTTTTATTTAAACTTTTGTTACATATGAAAATTATACCAGAAGTACCCTTTAGGTGTTGAAGTAAGAAACTGGATTTGATACCTTCTGGAAGTGGTGTGCGAGAAATTAGTTTTAATGTGTGTTTGGTCAACCACTCATACCTCATGCCCTCTTATGAATTTGAAAGGCTGTGTGGGTTGTAACAAGTAGGTGTTTTTTAATCTTAGTAAGTCTGATGGTGGGACTGATGTCTGATCCAGGTTGCTGATGCCTCATTACCTGTAACATAGGGCTTAATGTTTTCTTAGTATTGAAGATTTTATCTTAGTTTAAGATCCTTTACTGGAATAAGACTTCATCAAAACTGTTTTTGTATGGATTTTTCTTTCATTCGTTCTCTTCAACAGATGTAGCCAAAAATCTGTTTTATTTTTCCTGTATCATTATTTAGTATGTTTGAAAAATGATTTACTCATGACAGCTAGGGAATGGACATGAGTGAATGTGGCCTTTTCTTTGTTTGTGGCAGCACTACTTTGCTAATGCAGGAAACAACAAATAAGTATGAAAGAAAAGAAAAAAAGATTTCGTTTGGCCAGAAATGAAAATTGATGAGCAAAATCATAGGCCAGTAGTTCAATAGTTGTATTAAGAATTATTAAAACATAGCTAATTGAGTGCAAGAGAATGTGACTAGTAATTCAAAGGTTGATATAAGTCAGAAAAAATCAGTGGAGTGTGAAATCATTCAAATAGTTGCTTTGTCACTCCTTGTTCTATGTAAACAATACATATAACAAAAGAGCAGAAATTGGATCATTTTAGGAAGGAAAAAAAATATGAAAATTACCTATAAAGAATATGTATTACATTATTGGATCATCAAATCAGGACTCACTGAAGAACAAAGAGACTGTCAATAATGAGGCATTTCTCTAATTTGATCAATGTTGAAATAAATGAGAATGATTTGATAATGATGATAAATGAACAGAGAGAAGCTCTCTGTCTGTGCCAGATGGAATTCCTGTGATCATCTGAAAATATAGAAAGAAATTGACAACAAGACCATTGATACTAATGTTGAGTAAGAGTCTAGAAGACAGTATTATCGTTGAAATGCAGAAAATGACATACAGCCAAGAGAAATGATAAAATATAATTAGAGATGAGATTGTTTAATCTTTAGAAGAAGGTAAACTGATAACAGATTAAGAACAGGGGTTTTGAAACAAAAGTTCTTATTCAATGCATCTAATGTAATTCTCTCGTTACATATATAACTGAGATTTCAGAATCCCCTCAAATGTTGTTTTTTCATTTTTTCTATGTGTAGGCTTCAGTCATGGATAAAAAGCCACATTAAGATGAGCCTTGATTGAAATACAAAGAGGTAACAAAAGAGAAAAAGAAAAGACAAATTTTGGAGGAAGTAAAAAACCTGTCTTTTAAAAAGTGATAAGTCATAATTATTAGAAAAAAATGTAAGAAGGTAGAGAGTTCCAAAGCTTCAATATGAAAGGAAAAACAGTCATCAAAATGGCCCACCCTTGAGTTGCCAGTGGCCAGACAGTGATCATGTGACACAGGAGTTTGCTGAGTATTGCGTGGTCTAGCTAGTGATGGGGGCACACAGGCAGTCAGCTCTTGTGAGCAAAAACCAAAGTAAGAACTAAAGGAGAAGGGAAGTGAGCCAACACTGCGGCATAGAGCAAGCAGATCAAGTTTTGAAGTTAGCTTGGGAGATTTGTTGAGTTGGACAGATCAATCTTTTATATAAATGGAGCATCTGTTTGCGAGAAAAGAAATTTCGACATCTAGAAATGACTTTCAGTTTTTCAGAGGCAGACTTAACTGTTTCCATTATGTGGGGTTTCCAAGATAGTGTGGATGTTATAGTAATACCCATTATATTCATTGAGTCAAGAGGTGGAATTACAGATCATGTAAAAGAGAGAGGAAAGTTGTTAGAAGTTTTCAGTAGAGAGACAGCAGAAACTGGATCTTAAGGCATTAAACTTAACCAGATTACATTTTCCCCACTGAGATATCCTGTCCAAGTCAGTGTTTATTAAGGAAGTTGTGTTGAGATGAGATGCAGATTGAGTGAGAATAGAAGGAACAGATTTGAAGGTTGTGAAGAGATGCAGTGTGAGTCATCAGCAAGTGAGTGCATTCATTTATTTGTAGAAGGGAGGAAACTGTTGATGAAAAGAAGAAAAAGTGTAGGAAACAGGACAGAACCTTAAAGGACACCATTGTTGATGGAGAAAGTGGGGAGAGGCTGATTCATCAATGACCACAGAGATAGATCACCTGTAGAGTAAGATAGATATCAAGGAGATATCAAGGAGCAAAGTGAAGAGGGAAGCCAAAAGAGGGGAGCTTAGAGACTTAGACTTTAAAAATCCTTTCAAAAAAGCACCACATGAAAAAGATTTTTTGATGAAATTAAAGTTTATGGTAGAGGAAATTGAATATGATCTTACACAGACAGGAAACAATGTTAGGTACTAAATGGGGAAACATCCACCTGTTACCATAACATGTTGGGTACCACAAGGCTCAGTCTTAGGATTAATTTATTTGTGCTATACACCATACTTCTTTTTCTGAAAGCAAAGCCATAATATTCGAATTAGCTTTTGTAGAAGTTGTCTGAATTTTTATTCACTTTACCTCTTTTTTGCTACTTTCTAGGTTAATGAGGCAGTGAGTCAGAGGGACAACACTGACAAATTGGAGTGGATGCAGGGACATGTAACCTGTGAAGGCTTGCAAGAACGTCTAGTGTTCAACTCTCTTACTAATACCCTTGGTCCAAGGAAACTTCTCCACACAGGTGTATTACATAAGGTAATATATGAATTGTGTGGAATATTCATTAACCAGCATTTCAAGGGGATTCTTGAGCATATAAGAAGACATGCTGTTACAGAGGTTAATAGTATATAGGAGGGGTTCCGCATATGATATACCTGATATGTAATATGTTAGTTATGAATATAGAAATGGTGGAATACAGAAAAAAAAAAGAGATGTTCTGTTCATTATTCAAAGCAGAGAATATTATGAAGATGTGGTCAAGTTCTGTGCAATAGCAGGACTTACCTGCTGAGCTTGATAGCATGAGAAAGGCATGATAGATCCAAAGCTCCTGTCCAACATCATATGGATGTAAGATAAATGAAAAATCTTTCTTACTGATGATAATATTGCCCTTATCCACTGGTACCCCTAAGGACTTCGTTCTAGTAGTTGGCCATTAATACAGGGTTTAAATGAAATTCCTCAGTAATGAAAGTTCCTATTAGTGGATGGGGCCATGTCATTTCCTAAACTCACTGGCCAGTAGCTGTCAGAAAGTCTTCAACTAAGCAAGAGAGCACAACCAAGGATTGCTTTCTTATGCAAGCAGTAGGCCAAGTGGTAAGCTGCTTCTTGCATGTAAGCATAGGTGTTCATCCTTATGGTAAGTATTTTACAGATATCAGAAACATAAGTAGTTTGAACAGATAGACTCCACTAGTTACTTTTCCAGTTAACTTCCATTCCGTTTAAGAAACCCTTCTCTGATAGCAGCTTGAGACTCCAGCTTCTTTAAATGAGATTCTTGGGGGTGGATGGGCCTGGGAAGAGGATCAACTACTGTTTGTAGATGACACAACTTTGTTAGCAGCCTCTAATTAGAAATTCCAGAATCTGTTGTCAAAGTTTAAGAGTGTATGAAAGGAGAAAGTTGGAAGTAAATGTGAAAAAAGTAAGAAAGTTAGGAGCAACAAGGGGGTGAGAAAAGATGGTATGAATGTCAGTTTAAATGGGGGGATTTAGAGGACTTAAAGGTATTTAGGCATCTGGTGAATGTGGCAGTGGATGGAACTATGGGGGCTGAAGTAATTCAGAGAGTGGAGGAGGGAGCTAAGGCCCTGGGTACATTAAGCTGCATGTGGAAAGATAAGTCAGTTTCTCTTATGGCAAAGATGGATATGTAAGTAGATATAGTACTCCCAACAGTATTGTATGGATGTGGGTCTTAGGCCTTGAATGCAAAAGAGTGGAAGGGGTTGGATGTCCTGGAAATATAATGTTTGAGGAAAATATATGGTATGAAGAGGTTTGATTTGATAAAGAATGACTGAGTCAGGGAGGGAAGTGTTAATAAGCACATTCTGATTGACAGAGCTAACTACAGTGCGATGAAATAGTTTGGCTATGTTTGGCTATATGAGGAGCATGAGTGAAGGAAGGCTAGCTAAGAGGTTAGAAGGATGGAGTGAAGATTTTAGAGTATTGGTATCTGAACATTCATTAGGGTGAGAAGTATGCTGTGGATAGAATGAATTAAATTGATTTGATATATATGTATGTGAGAAATACTTAGAAAAGCAAATGGATTTGTATGTAGCATTTATGGATCTGGAGAAGGCATATGATAGAGTTGATAGAGATGCTCTGTGGAAGGTACTAAGAATATATGGTGTGGGAGGCAAGTTGTTAGAAGGAGTGAAAAGTTTTTATCGAGGATGTAAGGCATGTGTACGTGTAGGAAGAGAGGAAAGTGATTGGTTCTCAGTGAATGTAGGTTTGTTAGAAGCAGTGAAAAGTTTTTATCGAGGATGTAAGGCATGTGTACGTGTAGGAAGAGAGGAAAGTGATTGGTTCTCAGTGAATGTAGGTTTGTTAGAAGCAGTGAAAAGTTTTTATCGAGGATGTAAGGCATGTGTACGTGTAGGAAGAGAGGAAAGTGATTGGTTCTCAGTGAATGTAGGTTTGCGGCAGGGGTGTGTGATGTCTCCATGGTTGTTTAATTTGTTTATGGGTGGGGTTGTTAAGGAGGTGAATGCAAGAGTTTTGGAAAAAGGGGCAAGTATGCAGTCTGTTGTGGATGAGAGAGCTTGGGAAGTGAGTCAGTTGTTGTTCGCTGATGATACAGCGCTGGTGGCTGATTGATGTGAGAAACTGCAGAAGGTGGTGACTGAGTTTGGTAGAGTGTGTGAAAGAAGAAAGTTAAGAGTAAATGTGAATAAGAGCAAGGTTATTAGGTACAGTAGGGTTGAGGGTCAAGTCAATTGGGAGGTAAGTTTCAATGGAGAAAAACTGGAGGAAGTAAAGTGTTTTAGATATCTGGGAGTGGATCTGGCAGCGGATGGAACCATGGAAGCGGAAGTGAATGATAGGGTGGGGGAGGGTGCGAAAATCCTGAGAGCCTTGAAGAATGTGTGGAAGTCGAGAACAGTATCTCGGAAAGCAAAAATGGGTATGTTTGAAGGAATAGTGGTTCCAACAATGTTGTATGGATGCGAGGCGTGGGCTATGGATAGAGTTGTGCAGAGGAGGGTGGATGTGCTGAAAATGAGATGTTTAAGGACAATATGTGGTGTGAGGTGGTTTGATCGAGTAAGTAATGTAAGGGTGAGAGAGATGTGTGGAAATAAAAAGAGCATGGTTGAGAGAGCGGAAGAGGGTGTTTTGAAATGGTTTGGGTACATGTAGAGAATGAGTGAGGAAAGATTGACCAAGAGGATATATGTGTCGGAGGTGGAGGGAACGAGGAGAAGTGGGAGACCAAATTGGAGGTGGAAAGATGGAGTGAAAAGGATTTTGAGTGATCGGGGCCTGAACATGCAGGAGGGTGAAAGGCGTGCAAGGAATAGAGTGAATTGGATCGATGTGGTATACCGGGGTTGACGTGCTGTCAGTGGATTGAATCAGGGCATGTGAAGCGTCTGGGGTAAACCATGGAAAGTTGTGTGGGGCCTGGATGTGGAAAGGGAGCTGTGGTTTCGGGCATTATTGCATGACAGCTAGAGACTGAGTGTGAATGAATGGGGCCTTTGTTGTCTTTTCTAGTGCTACTTCGCACACATGAGGGGGGGAGGGGGATGGTATTCCATGTGTGGCGAGGTGGCGATGGGAATGAATAAAGGCAGACAGTGTGAGTTGTGTGCATGGGTGTATGTGTATGTGTCTGTGTGTGTATATATATGTGTACATTAAGATGTATAGGTATGTATATTTGCGTGTGTGGACGTGTATGCATATACATGTGTATGGGGGTAGGTTGGGCCATATATGCAGTCATTGGGATGAACAGGGAATATGAAGTGGTCACGATAAACTGTGAAGTAATCTGTGGGGCTCTGCTTGGGATGAAAGACTTCAATTTTAGGACATTATACATAACAGCTGGAAATTTTGATGTGCGTGAATGTGGCTTTGTGTCGTCTTGACAATCTTGCTAAAGCAAGAAAGATAATTATTAGTATTATTTTTTAACACTTCATTGCCCTTTCCTATGTTAGTGGGTTAGCACCAGGAACAGATGAAGAAAGGCCACATTCACTCACATCCATACTCTGGCTGTCATGTGCAGTGCACTGTAACCACATCTCCCTATCCGCCACCAGGTCCCTCAGACCTTTACATGGTTTACCCCAGCTGCTTCATATACCCTGGTTCAGTCCATTGACAACATGTCGACCCCTGTATACCATATAATTCCAGTTCACTTTATCCTGCGCACACCTCTCACCTTCCTGCATGTTCAAGCCCTGATCCCTCATAATCCTTTTCACTACATCCTTCCATCTTCAATTTGGTCTCTACCTTTTCCTTGTTCCCTCCACTTCTAATATATATCTCCTTTATTTTATCCTTTCCTTACTCATTATTTCCATATGTCCAAACCATTTCAGCACACCCCTTTCAGCTTTCTCAACCACTCTTCTTATTACCACCCCCACCTCTCTTGCCCTTTATCCACTTAGATCAAAACACCTCACACCACATATTGTCCTTAAACATTTTAATTCATTATTATTGATATCATTATTGTTGTTATTATTATTATTATTTTATTTTATTTATTTTGCTTTGTCACTGTCTCCCACATTAGCGAGGCATTGCAAGGAAACAGAAGAAAGAATGGCCCAACCCACCCACATACACATGTATATACATACACGTCCACACACGCAAATATACATACCTATACATCTCATTGTATACATATATATACACCCACAGACATATACATATATACACATGTACATCTTTCATACTGTCTGCCTTTATTTATTCCCATTGCCACCTCGCCACACATGAAATAATAACCCCTCCCCCCTCATGTGTGCGAGGTAGTGCTAGGAAAAGACAACAAAGGCCACATTTGTTCACACTCAGTCTCTAGCTGTCATGTAATAATGCACCAAAGCCACAGCTCCCTTTCCACATCCAGGCCCCACAGAACTTTCCATGGTTTACCCCAGACGCTTCACATGCCCTGGTTCAATCCATTGACAGCACGTCGACCCCAGTATACCACATCGTTCCAATTCACTCTATTCCTTGCACGCCTTTCACCCTCCTGCATGTTCAGGCCCCGATCACTCAAAATCTTTTTCACTCCATCTTTCCACCTCCAATTTGGTCTCCCACTTCTCTTCGTTCCCTCCACCTCTGACACATATATCCTTTTGGTCAATCTTTCCTCACTCATTCTCTCCATGTGACCAAACCATTTCAAAACACCCTCTTCTGCTCTCTCAACCACACTCCATTTATTACCACACATCTCTCTTACCCTATTATTGCTTACTCGATCAAACCACCTCACACCACATATTGTCCTCAAACATCTCATTTCCAGCACATCCACCCTCCTGCGCACAACTCTATCCATAGCCCACGCCTCGCAACCATACAACATTGTTGGAACCACTATTCCTTCAAACATAGCCATTTTTGCTTTCGGAGATAATGTTCTCGACTTCCAAACATTCTTCAAGGCTCCCAGGATTTTCGACCCCTCCCCCACCCTATGATTCACTTCCGCTTCCATGATTCCATCCGCTGCCAGATCCACTCCCAGATATCTAAAACACTTTACTTCCTCCAGTTTTTCTCCATTCAAACCTACCTCCCAATTGACTTGACCCTCAATCCTACTGTACCTAATAACCTTGCTCTTATTCACATTTACTCTTAACTTTCTTCTTTCACACTCTTTACCAAACTCAGTCACCAGCTTCTGCAGTTTCTCACATGAATCAGCCATCAGTGCTGTATCATCAGCGAACAACAACTGACTCTTTTCCCAAGCTCTCTCATCCCCAACAGACTGCATACTTGCCCCTCTTTCCAAAACTCTTGCATTCACCTCCCTAACAACCCCATCCATAAACAAATTAAACAACCATGGAGACATCACACACCCCTGCTGCAAACCTACATTCACTACATTATTATTATTATTATTATTATTATTATTATTATTATTATTATTATTATTAGAGATGCTCTGTGGAAGGTATTAAGAATATATGGTGTGGGAGGAAAGTTGTTAGAAGCAGTGAAAAGTTTTTATCGAGGATGTAAGGCATGTGTACGTGTAGGAAGAGAGGAAAGTGATTGGTTCTCAGTGAATGTAGGTTTGCGGCAGGGGTGTGTGATGTCTCCATGGTTGTTTAATTTGTTTATGGATGGGGTTGTTAGGGAGGTAAATGCAAGAGTTTTGGAAAGAGGGGCAAGTATGAAGTCTGTTGGGGATGAGAGAGCTTGGGAAGTGAGTCAGTTGTTGTTCGCTGATGATACAGCGCTGGTGGCTGATTCATGTGAGAAACTGCAGAAGCTGGTGACTGAGTTTGGTAAAGTGTGTGGAAGAAGAAAGTTAAGAGTAAATGTGAATAAGAGCAAGGTTATTAGGTACAGTAGGGTTGAGGGTCAAGTCAATTGGGAGGTGAGTTTGAATGGAGAAAAACTGGAGGAAGTGAAGTGTTTTAGATATATGGGAGTGGATCTGGCAGCGGATGGAACCATGGAAGCGGAAGTGGATCATAGGGTGGGGGAGGGGGCGAAAATTCTGGGGGCCTTGAAGAATGTGTGGAAGTCGAGAACATTATCTCAGAAAGCAAAAATTGGTATGTTTGAAGGAGTAGTGGTTCCAACAATGTTGTATGGTTGCGAGGCGTGGGCTATGGATAGAGTGGTGCGCAGGAGGATGGATGTGCTGGAAATGAGATGTTTGAGGACAATGTGTGGTGTGAGGTGGTTTGATCGAGTGAGTAACATAAGGGTAAGAGAGATGTGTGGAAATAAAAAGAGCGTGGTTGAGAGAGCAGAAGAGGGTGTTTTGAAGTGGTTTGGGCACATGGAGAGAATGAGTGAGGAAAGATTGACCAAGAGGATATATGTGTCGGAGGTGGAGGGAACGAGGAGAAGAGGGAGACCAAATTGGAGGTGGAAAGATGGAGTGAAAAAGATTTTGTGTGATCGGGGCCTGAACATGCAGGAGGGTGAAAGGAGGGCAAGGAATAGAGTGAATTGGAGCGATGTGGTATACCGGGGTTGACGTGCTGTCAGTGGATTGAATCAAGGCATGTGAAGCGTCTGGGGTAAACCATGGAAAGCTGTGTAGGTATGTATATTTGCGTGTGTGGACGTATGTATATACATGTGTATGGGGGTGGGTTGGGCCATTTCTTTCGTCTGTTTCCTTGCGCTACCTCGCAAACGCGGGAGACAGCAACAAAGTATAATAAAAAAAAAATAATTATTATTATTATTATTATTATCACTATTATTATTTTTTTTTTCATACTATTCGCCATTTCCCACATTAGCAAGGTAGCATTAAGAACAGAGGACTGAGCCTTTGAGGGAATAATCCTCCTTGGCCCCCTCCTCTGTTCCTTCTTTAGGAAAACTAAAAACGAGAGGGGAGGATTTCCAGCCCTCCACTCCCATTATTATTATTATTATTATTATTATTATTATTATTATTATTATTATTATTATTATCAGTATTGAGTATAATGTTATTATTATACAATTAAAACTATTATTATTGTTATTAATATAATTGATTTGTAAATAGAACTGAAAGAGGTATGGAGATTCAATTTTCAGTAGTTAATCTACTTATGGTTCACAACAGATGCAACTAAAGAATGATCAGGTGTGAAATCTTGATTATCTTTTACACAGTGATACTGATCATGTTTTATTCATGTTTGATGAACTTTCTGTTTTGCTATCATTCAATATTTTTTCTAATGATTACTATTTTGTTAATTTATTTGAAAATTTGTGCATGTGTTCCTTCCTTTATCTATGGGGTAGAATTAGGTTGAAAGAAGAGAAAACAGTATCATGTTGAGGTAGATTTGATTTTTTTTGACAGAAAAGTAATTGAGACAAATTTTATATATCATGACCAGTTGACTAAATGTTTTATTGCTTGTTATTTTCACAGGCTAAGAGTAAACGTGAGCTTGTAGCCTTTCTCCTCAGTGACTTCCTTTTGCTGACAACACCAAGCAAATCAGTATCTTCATGTACCTCTCTTGCTGCTTTGGAAAGAGCCCTGATGTCAAATTCATGCACAATGTACCGTAAGGTTAGATATTTTCAGTTGCCCTATCGTATCATTATCAGTGCATGCAGTAGTATGATCAGAAACTTAGATTTAGTGTATCTTACTCTGCAAAAGTTTTTCATACATTTCATATGTTTGCAAGTAATGATGGAGATAAGTATCAAATGATTGTTTTGAATTATCATAAGTTGGTAAGATATAATAAGAAATGTTTCCATTTAAAAATCATTGCTTTGCAAAGTATAATGTTCATATTGGTCATAATAGAACAAGGCTTTCTGTCTCCTTATAGTCTTATAACAGTGGAGGAGTGAATTAAAGATATTACTTTAAGAGTGTTGAAAATGAATGTTCTCATTTGCTTTATAACCTTTTCAGCCCATGTTCTTGACAGAATTGAGAGTTGAAGCAGACAGAGATTCAGAGACATGCTTTATTCTTACTAGTTCTGTTTGTGGTGATGTTGCTGTGGCAGCACCAACAACACATGAGCGTAATAATTGGCTTAAAAAGATTGCTATAGCACAAAAACATATTGTTGACACTGAAAGATCTATTCTTCATCGGCAGCAATCCAGTAAGTACATCATTCAGATGTGTCTGTCTTTTGTGGTATTCTTTTTAGTTGTTTTATCAAGTAAGAAACATGATGTAACAGATATACTCAAAAGAAATTTTCAAAAAGGTTTCTTTGGAACATATTTAAAGAATCAGATGACAGATTAATATTGAGGCGTTATGTGAACTGAATTTGCCAGTTGAAAATAAAACTCAGACACTTAAGATCCATAATACAAAAAGTGCTATCTGATGATTCACCCATTTTGGTGTATATCAGGAAGAACCAGATAAAGCAGCTTCTTTCAAATCTGCTTCATGATATCTTGCTTGACATACATCTTATTTTGTCTCCTCTGCCAATGTAATAACATATTATAACAAGACTTCCCGTTGTAGCAGTTATAACCTTAAAACATTTTTCCCATTGTAGCAGATATAACCTAGTAAACTTATGCCTCTAAAACATGATTTCTTATTCTACTTTCTGAAACTCCTCATGTCCTTCCCATCTTCTTTCATGACACCATAATTATACAACCTAACACAGTAAAGATATGTGGTATCAACATAACATCTGATCTCTTTATGAAGCCTCACATTACACAAGTAATTAAGTTTCCTCAAAGTAACTGGTAGTCCTGCTCGGATGCAAAGCATTCATCTCTTCTAAAAAGTTGCTCCTACTACAGAAAGGATTTATTCATCCTTATGTAGAGTACTACTTTCATATATGTGGTGGTTTAAGCCTAACCTGTTTTCCTGACAAAGAGAAGTTTGAAGCAACTTGTCACCTTTTCCATTCTTACCTCATAATTTGAACCCACTTTCCATTTGCTACACTGGTGTTCTTTTCCTTCTTCTGAAGATTTGACATTGGTTACTTTGGCCCAGCCTCATTGGCAAACTGAGTATGATTATTCCACAGTGTGAACTCACCACCTTGTTGTGTTGGATCCCTTTTCCAGTATTTGAAAATTTAGTTCTAAACTCAGCTTCAAGTACATTTGTAGAAATTAAAAGAAAGTCATGGAACCAGATGATTCCTGTTCATTTTTGTATAGATTTCTTTTAGTATTTTCTCATGTATTCGTAAGATAAAATGTATTTTACCTTAAAATTAACCCTGACCATTTTTCCCCAAGTACCAAAGAAAGAATACAAAACTTTTCTAATTATGATATTTAACTTTCATAGCAATGGAATTGCCTCATGGGAGCACATAATCTTGGAGTCTGAAATCGAACATGCATTAGAGTGATTTTTAAAAGATTTATTTTAGAAATGAAGTGCAAATATGTGTTTTGTTAGGTAGCTTATCTTGTCTGATACAAGAATCAGTTCCTTCTGAAGCTGGCTGGAGTTTCTAAGGGTAATTATCATAGCATTTTGGAAAGCATCTAATTATCATACTTTGAGCTCTTGATTAATTTTCTCATTTGGTGGCTCATTCATATGAAGCTATGGAGAATACCAGCTTATATGTTATGAAATATGATAGCAACAATAAAATACAGCTATTGCATTTCCTTTATCATTAAGGTAGTACATATGTTTGTGTAGGGGTTACCATATGATTTTATACAACTACACATGAGTCTTGGCTGACTTTTCTCTCTTTCATAACTTTACAGTCGTGTCCAATATTCTTATTTGTATCTGATGATAACAGCATAACATTACTGTACTTGTCTTTTCACAAAGAACTTTTGATTGCCCTACACTTACACCTAAACCTTGATTTTATATAATTTACATTATGATTGTGATGCCTGTCAGCCATTATGTAATTTGAATGTTTGTACAGTTTTTATGAATTCTTGAACTTTAATTTTCTACATATATTTCGAAAATTGTCTCCTCTATTGATGTTATATAAATCCCTTCAGTTTTGCCTAATGCTGGACTGATACCAAATGGTGAGCGTGAACTTTATCTTTAAAGCAAGGTGAAAAATTTTAGGAAGAGCATACATTGTGGATTTTTTACTGCCCTTATATACCCTTGCAGGAGGAAATTTGTTAGAAATATGATCCTTCTGCTTCATGTCCTAATTGTCTTGTTTACTTTTGCATGCCATTTTTAGAGTTATGATGCCTGTTTCTTTCTGCATGTTTTATACTGATAATAAAGAAATAATTTATTCCAATGAAATGTAGAAGATAGAAGATTTCTTGCAAAAAAGCTGTAGGAACAATGGTCAATTTAGACTGAATATATGCTTCAGCTTTGTCATGACTATTATAGTTCTTGCATTCCCTTTCAAAAATTGTTCTTGACAAGTTAATAATCTTAGTCCAGAGTTTCTTCCATAACTGAATATCATGTATTTTCCTATATTTCAATTAACTTATAGTGATACTCATTTATTATGAACATCAGCTGAACAGCAGTGAAAGTCTTAGATTTGCTCTTTGATGATATAAGTAAAAAGCTATACTGTGTTTCCTACCAATACAGTGGGATGCATATTTCAACACTAATCATAATGCTATGTGTATCTATATTAGTGATTATTATTTTACTGTGATATTGGTGTCCTCTCACAGAGCCAGGACTCAGTAACCCAGTTTCACAAGAAAACCAGCTAATTTTAATAAGGAATAGGTGAAACATAAAACTTTGAGGTGGTTTGGGTATATGGAAAGAATGCAAGACTGGGATTTACAAGGAGAGTGTATGATAGTACAATTAAAGGGGTTTGTGTGACATGGGGAAATAGGGAGAAAAATAGTGGAAGAATGCATGGGATGATGTATGGGAGGGAGACATGTAAGGACAGGGATAAGTGGAGACTCTTTTGCCATGGCCACCTCTTGAGGGAAATTCCTGGAGGGAATGGGCATCAGAAATATGGATAGATAGATAGAATTAGGAGCAGTTCTCTAATAAACTGAACTCTGGGCGTTGATATTTTACAAAAGTACATTTTATCTTATCAGGTTATAGAATTTATTCATGAAGTATATTTGCAGTGATTTTACAAAAGTACATCGGATTATTATTGTATTGATGTTTAGAAAAAGGAGGAAGTTAAGAGTCATATACCCCATACATAGACATAGGATGTGTTATTGCATCATATTGGCTTAATCTGTTTTATATATAAAACTTTCTTTTATGTATTGACCAGTGATTCATTATTCAAAGTTTCACACTCTTATCATGATCAAAAGGAGTTGTTCTCAAGCTGTCACCTTCACCAGATATCAGGCATTTATTTTCTCAGTTTTTGATAAGTTTTTCAGTCAGTTTACTTTCTACTGATATATCACTTTATGCCTATGTATTGCCTTTAGATTCACTTTAATGAATGTATCAATAAGAAGTGTGCATTTATCATAACTTATGTCTGTATTTCTTGCGTTTATGGTTTATTCTGTCTTCAGTTTTTTTACGTCTATATTTCTTGTAATTATAGTTTATTCTGTCCTCAGTTTTATTAACTGATATGCAGTCAGGGTGTCACTTGGTATGCACTTATATTCATTTCTATCCTCCACTCTTTACCCACTCATTTGATGTACTTTGAATGTTCTCTGACTATTCACTAGTAATTTTATGAGTGAATTTTGCAATGCCCATGACATTACACTGTGTTTCCATATACTCATTGGTCTCACTTCATAAATCAGTTTAGTGTGTGAATTCAAAGTGTAAGAAGCAATTTTATAAGTGGAAGTCCTTACTTCCTTTGAACACACTGGACATTTAAAAGCATGAGAGACTGAAATGCTTGGGAATTGAATGAGGCAATGTGTTTGAGCAAGTAGACTGTTGTTTTATCATATTTGGCTGATAATATTTTTGTCTGTTCTCCTTTTTTCTTCCATTTTTTTTTTTTTTACACATGTCCTTTTTTCAACCTTTCCTCACTCATTCCCATATGTATTAGTAATCTTATAAGGATTAAATTTTCTTTTTGAAAATATTTATGCATTTATTCTCTGTATACTGTGTATGATTTGTTATTTCATGAACATTAATTGTACATGTTTTCCTCGATGATAATCTTTTCATAATTCTGTCTTGTGATTACGAAAGAATATGTAAGATATTGGTCTATACACCTCCTCTGATAGAATATGCCATTTCTTGACAAAATGTATTATAAATACATGAAATACTCATACCATTTGTCAGCTTTCTCATAAAGGTTTCAGTACTCATTGCTTGCTGCTGTTTTATTTTTTAAGCAGCACTCTGAAGTCTATCCATCTTTCTTGCTGGGCTACCTGATGTTTTTGTTTTGTCTTTTTGATGTGTTCCATATAACTGTTGTAGATTTAGTTACTCTTGTTTCCTCTTTATTGTGTAGTTTTTGGTCTTTGTGTATAGCTTTAATTCTTTTACTCTCTGAGGATTGATTATTTATGTGTTCCTTTCCTTTAGTTTTGCTTAAAAAGTATTTTGGATTCTCTCCATTATGTCAGTGTCAGTTTGTTTTTGTTGGTGACTATACAACACAGTGGCATTCAATTTTGCTTCATGTATATGTATTTTTTATTTACATCTTTAGCTTTCTATTTCTGTAGTGAAAGTTTTCACTCTCATACTGCTCATCACCTGACTTGCTTATGTGATTTTGCTTTTCATTGTGAAACTCAGATTTCAAATTTTCATCTCATATCCCCTAGACCTTAAACATTTTCTTTACTCTCAGTTTCTTCCTGTTGCACCCTTGCAAGATATTACAATTATGATGTTGATTATTCCAAAATTTATTTGTTCAGCCTGTTCCTGGGTTTGGATGGTATTGCAGTGGAATTTATTAAAAAAGGGGGTGACTGTATTGTTGACTGGTTGGTAAGGTTATTTAATGTATGTATGATTCATGGTGAGGTGCCTGATGATTGGCAGAATGCTTGCATAGTGCCATTGTACAAAGGGAAAAGGGACAAAGGTGAGTGCTCAAATTACAGAGGTATAAGTTTATTGAGTATTCCTGGGAAATTACATGGGAGGGTATTGATTGAGAGGGTGAAGGCATGTACAGAGCATCAGATTGGGGAAGAGCAGTGTGGTTTCAGAAATGATAGAGGATGTGTGGATCTGGTGTTTGCTTTGAAGAATTTTTTTTTTTTTTTTTTTTTTTTTTTTTGCCGGTCTCCCGCATTTGCGAGGTAGCACAAGGAAACAGACGAAAGGAATGGCCCAACCCACCCCCATACACATGTATATACATACGTCCACACACGCAAATATACATACCTACACAGCTTTCCATGGTTTACCCCAGACGCTTCACATGCCTTGATTCAATCCACTGACAGCACGTCAACCCCGGTATACCACATCGCTCCAATTCACTCTATTCCTTGCCCTCCTTTCACCCTCTTGCATGTTCAGGCCCCGATCACACAAAATCTTTTTCACTCCATCTTTCCACCTCCAATTTGGTCTCCCTCTTCTCCTCGTTCCCTCCACCTCCGACACATATATCCTCTTGGTCAATCTTTCCTCACTCATTCTCTCCATGTGACCAAACCATTTCAAAACACCCTCTTCTGCTCTCTCAACCACGCTCTTTTTATTTCCACACATCTCTCTTACCCTTACGTTACTTACTCGATCAAACCACCTCACACCACACATTGTCCTCAAACATCTCATTTCCAGCACATCCATCCTCCTGCGCACAACCTATCCATAGTCCACGCCTCGCAACCATACAACATTGTTGGAACCACTATTCCTTCAAACATACCCATTTTTGCTTTCCGAGATAATGTTCTCGACTTCCACACATTCTTCAAGGCTCCCAGAATTTTCGCCACCTCCCCCACCCTATGATCCGCTTCCATGGTTCCATCCGCTGCCAGATCCACTCCAAGATATCTAAAACACTTCACTTCCTCCAGTTTTTCTCCATTCAAACTCACCTCCCAATTGACTTGACCCTCAACCCTACTGTACCTAATAACCTTGCTCTTATTCACATTTACTCTTAACTTTCTTCTTTCACACACTTTACCAAACTAAGTCACCAGCTTCTGCAGTTTCTCACATGAATCAGCCACCAGCGCTGTATCATCAGCGAACAACAACTGACTCACTTCCCAAGCTCTCTCATCCCCAACAGACTTCATACTTGCCCCTCTTTCCAAAACTCTTGCATTCACCTCCCTAACAACCCCATCCATAAACAAATTAAACAACCATGGAGAACCATGAAGAATGTATGTGAGAAATACTTAGAAAAGCAAATGGATTTTTATTTTGCATTTATGGATCTGGAGAAGGCATATGATAGAGTTGATAGAGATGCTATGTGGAAGGTATTAAGAATATATGGTGTGGGAGACAAGTTGTTAGAAGCAGTGAAAAGTTTTTATCGAGGATGTAAGGCATGTGTGTGTGTAGGAAGAGAGGAAAGTGAGTGGTTCGCAGTGAATGTAGGTTTGCGGAAGGGGTGAGTGATGTCTCCATGGTTGTTAAATTTGTTTATGGATGGGGTTGTTAGGGAGGTGAATGCAAGAGTTTTGGAAAGAGGGGCAAGTATGCAGTCTGTTGTGGATGAGAGAGCTTGGGAAGTGAGTCAGTTGTTGTTCGCTGATGATACAGCGCTGGTGGCTGATTCATGTGAGAAACTGCAGAAGCTGGTGACTGAGTTTGGTAAAGTGTGTGAAAGAAGAAAGTTGAGAGTAAATGTGAATAAGATCAAGGTTATTAGGTACAGTAGGGTTGAGGGTCAAGTCAAGTGGGAGGTAAGTTTGAATGGAGAAAAACTGGAAGAAGTGAAGTGTTTTAGATATCTTGGAGTGGATTTGGCAGCAGATGGAACCATGGAAGCGGAAGTGAATGACAGGGTGGGGAAGGGGGCGAAAATTCTGGGAGCCTTGAAGAATGTGTGGAAGTCGAGAACATTATCTCGGAAAGCAAAAATGGGTATGTTTGAAGGAATAGTGGTTCCAACAATGTTGTATGGTTGCGAGGTGTGGGCTATGGATAGAGTTGTGTGCAGGAGGGTGGATGTGCTGGAAATGAGATGTTTGAGGACAATGTGTGGTGTGAAGTGGTTTGATCGAGAAAGTAATAATCGGGTAAGAGAGATATGTGGAAATAAAAAGGAGTGTGGTTAAGAGAGCAGAAGAGGGTGTTTTGAAATGGTTTGGTCACATGGAGAGAATGAGTGAGGAAAGATTGACAAAGAGGATATATGTGTCAGAGGTGGAGGGAACGAGGAGAAGTGGGAGACCAAATTGGAGATGGAAAGATGGAGTAAAAAAGATTTTGAGTGATCGGGGCCTGAACATGCAGGAAGGTGAAAGGTGTGCAAGGAATAGAGTGAATTGGAACGATGTGGTATACCAGGGTCGACGTGCTGTCAGTGGATTGAACCAGGGCATGTGAAGCATCTGGGGTAAACCATGGAAAGTTCTGTGGGGCTTGAATGTGGAAAGGGAGCTGTGGTTTCGGTGCATTATTACATGACAGCTAGAGACTGAGTGTGATCGAATGTGACCTTTGTTGTCTTTCCCTAGCACTATCTCACACACATTTGGGGGAAGGGGGTTATTATTTCATTGTGGCGAGGTGGCGATGGGAATGAATAAGGGCAGACTGTATGAATTATGTATATGTGTATATATGTATATGTCTGTGTGTGTATATATATGTATACATTGAGATGTATAGGTATGTATATTTGCGTGTGTAGTCGTGTATGTATATACATGTGTATGTGGGTGGATTGGACCATTCGTTTGTCTGTTTCCTTGTGCTACCTCGCTAACGCGGTAGACAGCGACAAAGCAAAATGAAACTAATAATATTAAGATGTTCCTATTGAATAGATGAAAGTTTAATGGATTTCGAGATGAGATGAGAGAATGAAGAGTATTATGGGAGGATGGGAAATACCAGGTGTGAAAGGATATAGTTAATTTTTAGATGATATCTATGCAGGAAAGTGAGTCAGTTGTTGTTTGCTGATGATACAGCGCTGGTGGCTGGTTCGTGTGAGAAACTGCAGAAGGTGGTGACTGAGTTTGTAAAGTGTGTGAAAAAAGAAAGCTGAGAGTCAATGTGAATAAGAGCAAGGTTATTGGGTACAGTACGGTTGAGGGGCAAGTCAACTGGGAGGTAAGTTTGAATGGAGAAAAACTGGAGGAAGTGAAGTGTTTTAGATATCTGGGAGTGGATTTGGCAGCGGATGGAACGATGGAAGCGGAAGTGAATCATAGGGTGTGGGAGGAGGCGAAAGTTCTGGGAGCATTGAAGAATGTATGGAAGCCGAGAACATTATATCGGAAAGCAAAAATGGGTATGTTTGAAGGAATAGTGGTTCCAACAATGTTATATGGTTGCGAGGTGTGGGCTGTAGATAGAGCTGTGGGGAGGAGGGTGGATGTGCTGGAAATGAGATGTTTGAGGACAATATGTGGTGTGAGGTGGTTTGATTGAGTGAATAATAATATGGTAAGAGAGATGTGTGGTAATAAAAAGAGTGTGGTTGAGAGATCAAAAGAGGTTGTTTTGAAGTGGTTTGGTCACATGGAGAGAATGAGTGAGGAAAGATTGACCAAAAGGTTATATGTGTCAGAGGTGGAGGGAACGAGGAGAAGTGGGAGACCAAATTGGAGTTGGAAAGATGGAGTGAAAAAGATTTTGAGTGATCGGGGCCTGAACATGCAGGAGGGTGAAAGGCGTGCAAGGAATAGAGTGAATTGGAATGATGTGGTGTACTGGGGTTGACGTGCTGTCAATGGGTTGAACCAGGGCATGTGAAGCATCGGGGGTAAACCATGGAAAGTTCTGTGGGGCCTGGATGTGGAAAGGGAGCTGTGGTTTCGGTGCATTATACATGACAGCTAGAGACTGAGTGTGAACGAATGTGGTCTTTGTTATCTTTTCCTAGCGCTACCTCACACACATGCGGGGGGAGGGGGCTGTTATTTCATGCGTGGTGATAGGAATGAATAAAGGCAGACAGTATGAATTATGTACATGTATATATGTATAAGTCTGTGTGTATATATATGTATACGTTGAGATGTATAGGTATGTATATTTGTGTGTGTGGACGTGTATGTATATACATGTGTATGTGGGTGGGTTGGGCCATTCTTTTGTCTGTTTCCTTGTGCTACCTCGCTAATGCGGGAGACAGCGACAGAGTGAAATAAAAGTAAATAAATATCTGTGCAGGACAAGATATGTTCTTGGTAAGTACCGATTTTGAACATAAATTAAGACAGAAGTACATGAAAAAGAGATGAGGGAGGGAACAAATAAAAGTAAGTGATAGAATGATATGTAGGAGATGGAAGAATCAGAAAGGAAGCAGTGGATGTGATGGCAACCACGGAAATGTTGTTGAATTCAAATGATTATATGGTGATAGCAAAGATGCAGATTGGGACAAAGTGGTTATATAAATCTTGAAGGGTATAAAGCAAGGAAATGAGTAACAGATGAGATTGAATGAACAGGAAAGGATGCTGGAGCACAAGGAAAAGGTAGATTGAAAAGAAATGGACGTGAGTGGTAAAGTTTCAGTTGAAGGTTTGTGGTACTTTTTAAGGAAGATGTTATGAAAGCATCAGAGGATGTGTATGGCCAGCAAATGAAAAGAGGAGGAGAAAGTCTGGCTGTGTATAGTGGAATGAAGATGTTGAAAAGGCATAAAGAAACAAGAGTGGAGGTATATTGTATATGAAGTCTCTGCAGAAGATAATGTCAGTGGGAGTTAGGAACAGGGTTAAACAGAATAATAGAAAGAGTGTGATAAGGCAAAAGATAGGATAAGAGAGAAAAAGAAAGAAATAGACTTTCTCATGATCAGTTGATGTGGAAGAATAGGGTAATGCAAATTTAAGGTGATTCATGCTACTATAGTGCAGATGTATTATAAAACACTAGATCATGGTTGATTTAATTACAAATGCTTAGCTGTAAAGGTTATTCAGTTATGGAAGTTTTTCACTGAAATAACCAAAATTTATTGAAGCAGGTGAGTTATTTATAGATTCATTAAAATGTTAGTAGCCAGATACTGATATATACATATTCAAGCTTTAAAGCAATAGATCTGTTAGCAGCATTATTGTGTGTGTGTGTCTGTATATTTATAATTACTTAATTTCTTCCCCGGGAATCCCTTCTATCTGTATGAAACTCCCAAAGCACTTAAGAAGCTGACCACATCTACAGGGATTTAAGGGTAGATGGGCAGTTGTTTCTGGATAGATTTTGTATAGGTTTGTCATGACTGCTGGTTTCAGTGAAAAGGTTGGTTTGTGGCTGATTTTTGAGTTGTCTCTCATGAATGTGTATGTTTTCAATGGGAGATGGGATATCTTTGGAATGGGTCAGAAGTGTTGCATGAATGGGGCTGATTTAGTGTGGTAAATGTGGCTATTCTTTAACATGCATCAGATGTGGTTCATGCATGGCTTGTGGTTCATTGTGTTTAGGAAGGGGTGTCAATTTGTAGTTTGCCCCTCAAAGATTAGGGTAGTAATGATGTGTAGATTTTGAATTTATTCTTATTTCTAAAGATGGTTTGTGCTTAAGTCTGAGCCTTAGCAACATATCACACTCTCTCATAAAACAATATGACCCAGTCGCAATCCAAGCACTTGCAGGTATTTTCAACCACACCTGGGTACAAAACTATATCCCTAACATTTGAAAAGTTGCTGACATAATGCCATTCCTAAAGTCCTCCAAACCACCCACCTTCCCTTCTCCTATATCACTTCTGGCTTCAGTTACCAAACTCTCTAAAAGACGGATCCTCAAAGGAATCAAGCAAAATATCCCACTCACACTTAACAACATAGCTTCAGACCCAAGTGCTCCACCACCACCATACACATGGATCCCACACACCATATCCTAAATGGCCTCAACCAATTACAACTCCTGCTCCTCACCATATTTGTACCATACTTGTGATAACAGACACCAACAAAATGTTTGAAACTGATCCCTGACTCATCTTCACACAAAAAAGATACTTGACATCACCCTCTACATCAATGACAAAAAGTGGTTAGCCAGTTTCATAGCTGGTCACCATGCCAGTCACTCACAGTGACTTCACCTCTAAAACCCTTAAATTCTTCATTGGAGTTCCCTATGGAGCAGTTCTTTCTATATACCAAACTCTTCCTTCATGATCTCCCATTACCTCCAGCAAACCACGAAATGAAGGTCCTTTCATATGTAGACAAAATCACATCACAATACCTTAACACCACAGTAGCAACAACAAACATGCAGCACTGGATTACACAAATGGAACAGTGGCTCATCCAGAACAGAATGTCTGCATTTCCTTAGAAGTCTTCAGTTACTCTTTTAATCCCAGACAGAAATGAATCTGCTCATGCCCTCCAGTCACCTTGAAAGGAAAGTCCTTTCCACTGAACAAAACATCAACCAATCTAGGCATTAGATGTGACATGCTCATGATTTTTTTCAATCCCTACACCTACAAAATCAATATGAAAGCAACGCACAAGCTATATGCCCTGAGAACAGTAACTGGAACAGCCAGATTAGGACAAGAAAGAGAACCCCTTTGCTTCTTCTATGAACACTTTGTCTGAACTCTCCTCTTATAGATACACACACAGCATCACTATGCTTTATGACCCATGGTCCCACCTGGTGGATGTGTCTGGCTTCCTGAGTGCTGCTGGAGTTTCATAAAGATAGAAGCGACTTTCGGGGCAGGAAGTAAGTGAATATGCATAGGTGCTACTAGACTTTGCCTGCTTAAGCTTACACCATAAGTGAAGTCATCTTTAGCGAGGCTGTATATTGAGTGTAAAGTCTCATTAAAAGTTTCTCTTAGCCAAAGGAGTCCATCATTTCCTTGCTACTGGAAGTAATGCAGCCTTAGACTATAGGAGCCTCTTGAAAGTAGGTTCAGGATAACACCAGGACCTTTTCTTTGAAAGGGGTCCTGTTGCAGCTATGAATTGTAAACAGATAGATATATAAAGATACATATGGTGGTTTTTATTTCACACTTGTTTGCTGTTTCTCATTGTAGTGAGGTAGTGCCGAAAACATATGAAGAATGGCTGTGTTTGCTTCTGTCCATTCTCTAAGTTTTATGAATGATGCACCAACACTAGAGCCCCTATTCACAACCAGGCCCCACAGACCTTTCTTTGGATTCTTCCGACATGTCAATGTTCAATCCATTAACAGTGTGTTATTCCCATATACCACATTACTCTAATTTGTTCCATTGCATACACACCTCTCAACCTTCTGCATGTTTAGGCACTGATATCTCAAAGTGTCTTCTACTCACTCCTTCCATTTCCTCCTTGGTTCCCCCTTTTCCTTATTCCCTCCACTCCTGATATGTATACCATCATAGTCATCCTCTCCTCACTTGTCCTCTCCATTTGTTCAGACCATGTTCCGCACACCCTCTTTAGTTCTTTCATACATATCTCCTCTCATTACTACACCTCTCTCTTACTCTATAATTTCTAATTGGATGAACCCTCTTCACACCATATACTGTCCTCAGATATTTTATTTCCAGCACATCCACCATGTTATGTACATTATTTTTCCAATCTGGGGCCCATTTGTAGCATCCATACAACACCATCATGACTTTTTTTATGTTAGCTGAGATGGCATGGGCAATTAAATTCCCTTGTGATTGCCATCTCATTACTGATATATATATATTTTATTTATGTATCATATGGAGAGAATGAGTGGGGAAAGATTGACAAAGAGGATATATGTGTCAGAGGTGGAGGGAACGAGGAGAACTGGGAGACCAAATTGGAGGTGGGAAGATGGAGTGAAAAAGATTTTGAGTGATCGGGGCCTGAACATGCAGGAGGGTGAAAGGCGTGCAAGGAATAGAGTGAATTGGAATGATGTGGTATACCGGGGTCGACGTGCTGTCAATGGATTGAACTAGGGCATGTGAAGCGTCTGGGGTAAACCATGCAAAGTGTGTGGGGCATGGATGTGGAAAGGGAGCTCTGGTTTCGGTGCATTATTACATGACAGCTAGAGACTGAGTGTGAACGAATAGGGCCTTTGCTGTCTTTTCCTAGCGCTACCTCGCACACATGAGGGGGGAGGGGGTTATTATTCCATGTGTGGCGAGGTGGCAATGGGAACAAGTAAAGGCAGACAGTATGAATTATGTACATATGTATGTATGTATATGTATATGTCTGTGTGTGTATATATATGTGTACATTGTGATATATAGGTATGTATATTGTGCGTGTGTGGACATGTATGTATATACATGTGTATGTGGGCGGGTTGGGCCATTCTTTCGTCTGTTTCCTTGCGCTACCTCGCTAACGCGGGAGACAGCGACAAAGCAAAATATAAATTATTTTTGCTTTGTCGCTGTCTCCCGCGTTTGCGAGGTAGCGCGAGGAAACAGACAAAAGAAATGGCCCAACCCACCCCCATACACAATGTATATACATACACGTCCACACATGCAAATATACATACCTATACATCTTAATTTTTTTTTTTTTTTTTTTTTTTATACTTTGTCGCTGTCTCCCGCGTTTGCGAGGTAGCGCAAGGAAACAGACGAAAGAAATGGCCCCCCCCCCCATACACATGTACATACACACGTCCACACACGCAAATATACATACCTACACAGCTTTCCATGGTTTACCCCAGACGCTTCACATGCCTTGATTCAATCCACTGACAGCACGTCAACTCCTGTATACCACATGACTCCAATTCACTCTATTCCTTGCCCTCCTTTCACCCTCCTGCATGTTCAGGCCCCGATCACACAAAATCTTTTTCACTCCATCTTTCCACCTCCAATTTGGTCTCCCTCTTCTCCTCGTTCCCTCCACCTCCGACACATATATCCTCTTGGTCAATCTCTCCTCACTCATTCTCTCCATGTGCCCAAACCATTTCAAAACACCCTCTTCTGCTCTCTCAACCACGCTCTTTTTATTTCCACACATCTCTCTTACCCTTACGTTACTTACTCGATCAAACCACCTCACGCCACACATTGTCCTCAAACATCTCATTTCCAGCACATCCATCCTCCTGCGCACATCTCTATCCATAGCCCACGCCTCGCAACCATACAACATTGTTGGAACCACTATTCCCTCAAACATACCCATTTTCGCTTTCCGAGATAATGTTCTCGACTTCCACACATTTTTCAAGGCTCCCAAAATTTTCGCCCCCTCCCCCACCCTATGATCCACTTCCGCTTCCATGGTTCCATCCGCTGACAGATCCACTCCCAGATATCTAAAACACTTCACTTCCTCCAGTTTTTCTCCATTCAAACTCACCTCCCAATAGTAGAGGATGTGTGGATCAGGTGTTTGCTTTGAAGAATGTATGTGAGAAATACTTAGAAAAGCAAATGGATTTGTATGTAGCATTTATGGATCTGGAGAAGGCATATGATAGAGTTGATAGAGATGCTCTGTGGAAGGTATTAAGAATATATGGTGTGGGAGGCAAGTTGTTAGAAGCAGTGAAAAGTTTTTATCGAGGATGTAAGGCATGTGTACGTGTAGGAAGAGAGGAAAGTGATTGGTTCTCAGTGAATGTAGGTTTGCGGCAGGGGTGTGTGATGTCTCCATGGTTGTTTAATTTGTTTATGGATGGGGTTGTAAGGGAGGTAAATGCAAGAGTCCTGGAAAGAGGGGCAAGTATGAAGTCTGTTGGGGATGAGAGAGCTTGGGAAGTGAGTCAGTTGTTGTTCGCTGATGATACAGCGCTGGTGGCTGATTCATGTGAGAAACTGCAGAAGCTGGTGACTGAGTTTGGTAAAGTGTGTGGAAGAAGAAAGTTGAGAGTAAATGTGAATAAGAGCAAGGTTATTAGGTACAGTAGGGGTGAGGGTCAAGTCACATCTTAATGTACACATATATACACACACACAGACACACACATATATACCCATGCACACAATTCACACTGTCTGCCTTTATTCATTCCCATCGCCACCTCGCCACACATGGAATACCATCCCCCTCCCCCCTCATGTATGCGAGGTAGCACTAGGAAAAGACAACAAAGGCCCCATTTGTTCACACTCAGTCTCTAGCTGTCATGCAATAATGCCCGAAACCACAGCTCCCTTTCCACATCCAGGCCCCACAGAACTTTCCATGGTTTACCCCAGACGCTTCATATGCCCTGATTCAATCCACTGACAGCACGTCAACCCCGGTATACCACATCGATCCAATTCACTCTATTCCTTGCCCTCCTTTCACCCTCCTGCATGTTCAGAACCCGATCACGCAAAATCTTTTTCACTCCATCTTTCCACCTCCAATTTGGTCTCCCACTTCTCGCTCCCTCCACCTCCGACACATATATCCTCTTGGTCAATGTTTCCTCACTCATTCTCTCCATGTGCCCAAACATTTCAAAACACCCTCTTCTGCTCTCTCAACCATGCTCTTTTTATTTCCACACATCTCTCTTACCCTTACATTACTTACTTGATCAAACCACCTCACTCCACACATTGTCCTCAAACATCTCATTTCCAGCACATCCACCCTCCTGCGCACAACTCTATCCATAGCCCACGCCTCGCAACCATACAACATTGTTGGAACCACTATTCCTTCAAACATACCCATTTTTGCTTTCCGAGATAATGTTCTCGACTTCCACACATTCTTCAAGGCTCCCAGGATTTTCACCCCCTCCCCCACCCTATGATTCACTTCCGCTTCCATGGTTCCATCCGCTGCCAGATCCACTCCCAGATATCTAAAACACTCTACTTCCTCCAGTTTTTCTCCATTCAAACTTACCTCCCAATTGACTTGACCCTCAACCCTACTGTACCTAATAACCTTGCTCTTATTCACATTCACTCTTAACTTTCTTCTTTCACACACTTTACCAAACTCAGTCACCAGCTTCTGCAATTTCTCGCATGAATCAGCCACCAGCGCTGTATCATCAGCGAACAACAACTGACTCACTTCCCAAGCTCTCTCATCCACAACAGACTTCATACTTGCCCCTCTTTCCAAAACTCTTGCATTTACCTCCCTAACAACCCCATCCATAAACAAATTAAACAACCATGGAGACATCACACACCCCTGCCGCAAACCTACATTCACTGAGAACCAATCACTTTCCTCTCTTCCTACATGTACACATGCTTTACATCCTCGATAAAAACTTTTCACTGCTTCTAACAACATTTATATTCTAACAAATATAAATATAATAAATATATAAAAAAAGATTTTGTGTGATCTGTGCCTGAACATGCAGGAGGGTGAAAGGAGGGCAAGGCATAGAGTGAATTGGATCGATGTGGTATACTGGGGTTGACGTGCTGTCAGTGGATTGAATCAGGGCATGTGAAGCGTCTGGGGTAAACCATGGAAAGCTGTGTAGTTATGTATATTTGCGTGTGTGGACGTATATATATACATGTGTATGGGGGTGGGTTGGGCCATTTCTTTCTTCTGTTTCCTTGCGCTACCTCGCAAACGCGGGAGACCGACAAAGCAAAAAAAATATATATATATATATATATATATATATATATATATATATATATATATATATATATATATATCCCTGGGGATAGGGGATTAAGAATACTTCCCACGTATTCCCTGCGTGTCGTAGAAGGCGACTAAAAGGGGAGGGAGCGGGGGGCTGGAAATCCTCCCCTCTCGTTTTTTTTTTTTTTTTTTTCAATTTTCCAAAAGAAGGAACAGAGAATTGGGCCAGGTGAGGGTATTCCCTCAAAGGCCCAGTCCTCTGTTCTTAACGCTACCTCGCTAATGCGGGAAATGGCGAATAGTTTGAAAAAAAAGATATATATAATATAATATAATATACTTATATTTATTATACTTTGTCGCTGTCTCCCGCTTTAGCGAGGTAGCGCAAGAAAACATTCCGCCAATCCTCAGGCACCTCACCATGAATCATACATACATTAAATAACCTTACCAACCAGTCAACAATACAGTCACCCCCTTTTTTAATAAATTCCACTGCAATACCATCCAAACCTGCTGCCTTGCCGGCTTTCATCTTCCCTCCCCATTTGCCCCCTTCACTGAAGTTCCCATTTGCTCCCTTGTCTTACGCACTTTATTTACCTCCTTCCAGAACATCTTTTTATTCTCCTTAAAATTTAATGATACTCTCTCACCCCAACTCTCATTTGCCCTATTTTTCACCTCTTGCACCTTTCTCTTGACCTCCTGCCTCTTTCTTTTATACATCTCCCACTCATTTGCATTTTTTCCCTGCAAAAATCATCCATATGCCTCTCTCTTCTCTTTCACTAACAATCTTACTTCTTCATCCCACCACTCACTACCCTTTCTAATCAACCCACCTCCCACACTTCTCATGCCACAAGCATCTTTTGCGCAAGCCATCACTGCATCCCTAAATACATCCCATTCTTCCCCCACTCCCCTTACCTCCTTTGTTCTCTCCTTTTTCCATTCTGTACTCAGTCTCTGCTGGTACTTCCTCACACAAGTCTTCTTCCCAAGCTCACTTACTCTCAGCACCCTCTTCACCCCAACATTCTCTCTTCTGAAAAGCCATACAAATCTTCACCTTCGCCACCACAAGATAATGATTAGACATCCCTCCAGTTGCACCTCTCAGCACATTAACATCCAAAAGTCTCTCTTTCACGCGCCTGTCAATTAACACGTAATCCACTAACGCTCTCTGGCCATCTCTCCTACTTACATACGTATACTTATGTATATCTTGCTTTTTAAACCAGGTATTCCCAATCACCAGTCCTTTTTCAGCACATAAATCTACAAGCTCTTCACCATTTCTGTTTACAACACTGAACACCCCATGTATACCAATTATTCCCTCAACTGCCACATAACTCACCTTTGCATTCAAATCACCCATCACTATAACCCGGTCTTGTGCATCAAAACCACTAAAACACTCATTCAGCTGCTCCCAAAACACTTGCCTCTCATGATCTTTCTTCTCATGCCCAGGTGCATATGCACCAATAATCACCCATCTCTCTCCATCAACTTTCAGTTTTACCCATATTAATCTAGAATTTACTTTCTTACATTCTATCACATACTCCCACAACTCCTGTTTCAGGAGAAGTGCTACTCCTTCCCTTGCTCTTGTCCTCTCACTAACCCCTGACTTTACTCCCAAGACATTCCCAAACCACTCTTCCCCTTTACCCTTAAGCTTCGTTTCACTCAGAGCCAAAACATCCAGGTTCCTTTCCTCAAACATACCACCTATCTCTCCCTTTTTCACATCTTGGTTACATCCACACACATTTAGACACCCCAATCTGAGCCTTCGAGGAGGATGAGCACTCCCCGCGTGACTCCTTCTTCTGTTTCCCATTTTAGAATGTTAAAATACAAGGAGGGGAGGATTTCTGGCCCCCTGCTCCCGTCCCCTCAAGGCGCCTTCTATGACACGTGAGGAACGCGTGGGAAGTATTCTTTCTCCCCTATCCCCAGGGATAATATATATATATATATATATATATATATATATATATATATATATATAGTGAATGTAGGTTTGCGGCAGGGCTGTGTGATGTCTCCATGGTTGTTTAATTTGTTTATGGATGGGGTTGTTAGGGAGGTGAATGCAAGAGTTTTGGAAAGAGGGGCAAGTATGAAGTCTGTTGGGGATGAGAGAGCTTGGGAAGTGAGTCAGTTGTTGTTCGCTGATGATACAGCGCTGGTGGCTGATTCATGTGAGAAACTGCAGAAGCTGGTGACTGAGTTTGGTAAAGTGTGTGAAAGAAGAAAGTTAAGAGTAAATGTGAATAAGAGCAAGGTTATTAGGTACAGTAGGGTTGAGGGTCAAGTCAATTGGGAGGTGAGTTTGAATGGAGAAAAACTGGAGGAAGTGAAGTGTTTTAGATATCTGGGAGTGGATCTGGCAGCGGATGGAACCATGGAAGCGGAAGTGGATCATAGGGTGGGGGAGGGGGCGAAAATTCTGGGAGCCTTGAAGAATGTGTGGAAGTCGAGAACATTATCTCAGAAAGCAAAAAAGGGTATGTTTGAAGGAATAGTGGTTCCAACAATGTTGTATGGTTGCGAGGCGTGGGCTATGGATAGAGTTGTGCGCAGGAGGATGGATGTGCTGGAAATGAGATGTTTGAGGACAATGTGTGGTGTGAGGTGGTTTGATCGAGTAAGTAACGTAAGGGTAAGAGAGATGTGTGGAAATAAAAAGAGCGTGGTTGAGAGAGCAGAAGAGGGTGTTTTGAAATGGTTCGGGCACATGGAGAGAATGAGTGAGGAAAGATTGACCAAGAGAATATATGTCGGAGGTGGAGGGAACGAGGAGAAGTGGGAGACCAAATTGGAGGTGGAAAGATGGAGTGAAAAAGATTTTGTGTGATCGGGGCCTGAACATGCAGGAGGGTGAAAGGAGGGCAAGGAATAGAGTGAATTGGAGCGATGTGGTATACCGGGGTTGACGTGCTGTCAGTGGATTGAATCAAGGCATGTGAAGCGTCTGGGGTGAACCATGGAAAGCTGTGTAGGTATGTATATTTGCGTGTGTGGACGTATGTATATACATGTGTATGGGGGTGGGTTGGGCCATTTCTTTCGTCTGTTTCCTTGCGCTACCTTGCAAACGCGGGAGACAGCGACAAAGCAAAAAAAAAAAAAAAAAATATATGTATATATATATATATATATATATATATATATATATATATATATATATATATATATATATATATATATATGTATATATATATATATATATATACATACATATACATACATATATACATGCACACACATACACACATATATATATATATATATATATATATATATATATATATATATATATATATATACACAGTCATATACATCAATTCATGTGTACCATAAAAAATATTCTTAAATTACTGAAAATAAGGAAAATACTTTCATTAAATCAAAACATATGATGTAAATGCCTTACTTCAATATATATATATATATATATATATATATATATATATATATATATATATATATATATATATATAGATAAGAGGTAAGATTGTAATTCAATAGAAATTCAGATAGTTATATTTAACATGTATTTTTCAGTGGATGCTACACTACATGTTTCTTAGAGACAATCCACCTCATCAGGTGGAAACAGCTCATAAAGTTTTTAAATCCCAACACCAACACATAAACTCCAGTCTGTTACTGCTATGCTGAGGTATACTTCGGCATTGTAGTGACAGGTACCCAACTTGTTTGTTCAAATTACCTTGGTTCATTTGGATAAGTTGCTTTCATTCATGATTTGTACTTTAAGAGTTTCATGTCTCTTTTAAATGGAAAATATTTGGGTATAGCTAGCTTGTTGCCAGGGTAATGCAGTTAACTCACAATCCATTATAATTAAGCTCATTTCCTGCACAAGGTAAGGTTAATGGAGTGTTGTTGATTTTGATACTTGCAATGCTGGGAACTTTTTGTTTTAAGGTCATTGTAAAAGCCTAGTTGCCTGAAAGGATTACAGGTAACCATGATATATGATAAACATAGAACTTTTAAATTGTCATTTAGATACTCCTTTACTGTGCTTTACTGATGTGTAAAGTATATAGTTTTATCTAATCTATTATTGGAGTGATGGATCTTTATCAGTACTATTATTTTCTTTGCAGTGATCAAAATGTTGATTTTTATGTATATATGATCCTTGACTTTTTTGTTTATTTCTTTTTATTACAGGAGCTGGTTGATTTAGAGAAAAAAGCTGATATTTTGTGGTTATATATTTCTTCCATATTGTTTTGATTTAGGAATAAATGGCTCTACCATGTTTTATGAATGCTGTCTTCCATTTCTCTCAAATGACAATAATCTCCATTTTTTGATTTAAAAGAAGAGAAAGACATGAGCATAATGGGGCGAGTATTAGTGACTGTCATGGCAGGAGTATCCTTATATGAGAGACAAAGTGAGGGTAAGGAAACCTTTAAAATTAGCATCCTGAAATACAGCATGATACTGATTTCCAGGACACTGCAATGCATGCAAACAGACTAATGCAGTGCAGCATGATTCTCACAAATTGTTTTAGAAAAATGTTAACACTGTCTTGCTAGGTAAGCTAACACTTGATATTATTATGGAATTGGTTTCATATATATATATATATAGATTATTTTTTTTGGTATACATAATCGTTGTTTCCCGCGTCAATGAGGTAGCGCCAGGAAACAGACGAAGAATGGCCCATCCACTCATGTCCATTTGGACAATTACTTGTTTACTGAATGGCATCCTAGCTACATCTCTTCATTGTATATCAATTTACTTATATATTTCTTTCCTGTATCTCCCCTGATGATGTGATTATTACACAGAAGTACACATGGGAACTTATTGTGTTTCATTTCCCTGTGGACTCATAGGAATATACTTGATCACATGCTAAATTGTGATCCTTTCCAATATATATACATAAACGCCCATACACGCACATATACATACCTATACATTTCAATGTATATATACATGTACATACACAGACATATACATATATGCACATGCACATATCCATACTTGCTGCCTTCATCCATTCCCGTTGCCACCCCACCACATTCGTTTACACTCAGTCTCTAGTTGTCATGTGTATTGTACCAAAACCACAGCTCCCTTTCCATATCCAGGCCCCACAAAACTTTCCATGGTTTACCCCAGATGCTTCACATACTATTTGCTATTTCCCGTATTGGGGAGGTAGCATTAAAAACAGAGGACTGAGCCTTTGAGGGAATCTCCTTGCTTGGCCCCCTTCTGTGTTCCTTCTTTTGGAAGATTAAAAAGAAGAGGGGAGGATTTCCAGCCCCCTGCTCCCCCTTTTAGTCACCTTCTACGACACATAGGGAGTACATGGGAAGTATTCTTTCCCCCCTATCCCCAGGGATATATGTGTTATTTGTATCTAATTATTATACTTGATTGCCATCTCCTGTGTCAGCAAGGTAGCACCAGGATACAGGTGAAGAAAGGTCCATCCACTCACATCCACACAAACACACACACACACACACACACACACACACACACACACACACATATTGTTATTATCATCATTATTGTACTTAACCGCCGTCTTCTGCATTGGCGAGTTAGTGCAAGGAAACAGACAAGGAATGGCCCTACCAACTCCCATACACATGTATATACTTAAACGCCCACACACGCACATATTTATACATATACATTTCAACATATACATACATATACATACACAGACATATCCATATATACACATGTACATATCCATACTTGCTGCCTTCATCCATTCCTGTTACCAGCCTGCCAGACACGAAATAGCATATCCCCCCACGGCGAGGCAGTGCTGGGAACAGACAAAAAAGGCCACGTTCCTTCACATTCAGCCTCTAGCTGTCATGTGTAATGTACCAAAACCACAGCTCCATTTCTACATCCAGGCCCCACAGATCTTTCCATTGTTTATCCCAGACATTTCACATGCCCTGGTTCAATCCATTGACAGCACGTCGACCCCAGTATATCACATTGTTCCAATTCACTCAATTCCTTGAACACCTTTCACCCTCCTGTAAGTTCAGGCCCCAATTGCTCAAAATCTTTTTCACTCCATCCTTCCACCTCCAATTTGGTCTCCCGCTTCTCCTTGTTCCCTCCACCTCTGACACATATATCCTCTTTGTCAATCTTTCTTCACTCATTCTCTCTCTGTGTCCATACCATTTCAAAACACCCTCTTCTGCTCTCTCAACCACACCCATGACTCGCACCAATATAGCATTGTTGGAACCACTATTCCTTCAAACCTATCCATTTTTGCTCTCTGAGATAATGTTCTTGCCTTCTGCACATTCTTCAATGCTCCTAGAACCTTTGCAGGGAGTGACAGGGTGGCGATAGGAATGGATGAAGGCAGCTGAGTGAGTGTGTTAGCAACTTTGATGCATGAGACCGGGTAATAGTGATGGGTGATTTGAATGCTAAGGTGAGTAATGTGGCAGTTGAGGGTATAATTAGAGTACATGGGGTGTTCAGTGTTGTAAATGGAAATGGTGAAGAGCTTGTAGATTTGTGTGCTGAAAAAGGAGTGGTGATTGGGAATACCTGGTTTAAAAAGAGAGCTATACATAAGTATACGTATGTAAGTAGGAGAGATGGCCAGAGAGGATTATTGGATTATGTTTGAATTGATAGGTGTGTGAAAGAGAGACTTTTGGATGTTAATGTGCTGAGAGGTGCAACTGGAGGGATTATCTTGTAGAGGCGAAGGTGAAGATTTGTAGAGGCTTTCAAAAAAGAAGAATGTTGGGGTGAAGAGAGTGGTGAGAGTAAGTAAGGTTGGAAAGAAGACTTGTGTGAGGAACTACCCGGAGAGATTGAGTGCAGAATGGAAAAGGGTGAGAGCAAATGATGTAAGGGGAGTCGGGGAGGAATGGGATGTATTTATGGAAGCATTGATGGCTTGCGCAAAAGATGCTTGTGGCATGAGAAAGTTGGGAGATAGGCAGATTAGAAAGGGTATTGAATGGTTGGATGAAGAAGTACTATTGTTAGTGAAAGAGAAGAGAGATGCGTTTGGACAATTTTTACTGGTGAATAGTGCAAATGATTGGGAGATATATAAAAGAAGGAGGCAAGAGGTCAAGAGAAAGGTGCAAGAGGTCAAAAAGAGGGCAAATATAAAAGAAAGAGACAAGAGGTCAAGAGAAAGGTGAAAAAGAGGGCAAATGAGAGTTGGGGTGAGAGAGTATCACTAAATCTTAGGGAGAATAAGGAGATTTTTTGGAAGGAGGTGAATAAAGTGCATAAGACAAGAGAACAAATGGGAACATCAGTGAAGGGGGCAAGTGAGGAGGTAGTAACAAGTAGTGGTGAAGTGAGAGGGAGATGGAGTGAGTATTTTGAAGGTTTGTTGAATATGTTTGATGATAGAGTGGCAGATATAGGGTGTTTTGGTTGAGGTGGTGTGCAAAGTGAGAGGGTCAGGGAGAATGATTTGGTAAACAGAGAAAAGATAGTGAAAGCTTTGCAGAAGATGAAAGCCAGCAAGGCGGTGGGTTTGGATGGTATTGCAGTGGAATTTATTAAAAAAGGGGGTGACTATGTTGTTGACTGGTTGGTGAGGATATTCAATGCATGTATGGTTCATGGTGAAGTGCTTGAGGATTGGCGGAATGCATGTATAGTGATATTGTACAAAGGCAAAGGGGATAAAGGTGAGTGTTCAAATTAGAGAGGTATAAGTTTGTTGAGTATTCCTAGGAAATTATAAGGGAGGATATTGATTGAGAGGGTCAAGGCATGTACAGAGCATCAGACTGGGGAAAAGCAGTGTGGTTTCAGAAGTGGTAGAGGATGTGTGGATCAGGTGTTTGCTTTGAAAAATGTATGTCAGAAATACTTAGAAGAGCAGATGGATTTGTATGTAGCATTTATGGATCTGGAGAAGCCATATGATAGAGTTGATAGAGATGCTTTGTGGAAGGTAGGTATTAACAGTATATGGTGTTTGAGGTAAGTTCCTAGAAGCAGTGAAAAGTTTTTATCAAGGATGTAAGGCATGTACGAGTAGGAAGAGAGGAAAGTGATTAGTTCCTAGTGAATGTTGGTTTGTGGCAGGGGTGTGTGATGTCTCCATGGTTGTTTAATTTGTTTATGGATGGTGTTATTAGGGAGGTGATTGCAAGAGTTTTGCAAAGAGGGGCAATTATACAGTCTGTTGTGGATGAGAGGGCTTGGGAAGAGATGGGAGGGCTTGGGACTCTAGAGAATCAGTTGTTGTTTGCTGATGATAAAGCGCTGGTGGCTGATTCAGGTGAGAAAGTGCAGAAGTTGGCGACTGAGTTTGGTAAAGTGTGTGAAAGAAGCTGAGAGTAAAGGTGAATAAGAGCAAGGTTATTAGGTTCAGTTGGGTTGAGGGACAAGTAAATTGGGAAGTAAGTTTGAATGGAGAATAACTAGAGGAACTGAAGTGTTTTAGATATCTGGGAGTGGATTGGGCAGTGAATGGAACCATGGAAGTGGAAGTGACTCACAGGATGGGGGAGGGGGGAAAAGGTTCTGGGTGCATTGAAGAATGTGTGGAAGGTGAGAACGTTATCTCGGAGAGCAAAAATGGGTATGTTTGAAGGAATAGTTGTCCCAACAATGTTATATGGTTGTGAGTCATGGGCTATATTTAGGGTTGTGCGGAGGAGGGTGGATGTGTTGGAAATGAGATGCTTGAAGACAATATGTTGTGTGAGGTGGTTTGATCGAGTAAGTAATGAAAGAGTGAGAGATATGTGTGGTGATAAAAGAGTGTGGTTGAGAGAGCAGAAGGTGTATTGAAATGGTGTGTCAAATGGAGAGAATGAGTGAGGAAAGCTTGACAAAGAGGATATATGTGTCAGAGATGGAGGGAACGAGAAGTGGGAGACCAAATTGGAGGTGGAAGGATGGAGTGAAAAAGATTTTGAGTGATCGTATAGGTATGTATATGTGCGTGTGTGGGCGTTTATGTATATGCATGTGTATGTGGGTGGGTTGGGCCTTTCTTTTGTCTGTTTCCTTGCACTACCTCGCTAACGCAGGAGACAGTAACTTTTTTATCCCTGGGGATAGGGGATTAAGAATACTTCCCACGTATTCCCTGCGTGTCGTAGAAGGTGACTAAAAGGGGAGGGAGCGGGGGGCTGGAAATCCTCCCCTCTCGTTTTTTTTTTTTTTTTTTTTTTTTTTTTTTTTTTTTTTTCAAAAGAAGGAACAGAGAATTGGGCCAGGTGAGGGTATTCCCTCAAAGGCCCAGTCCTCTGTTCTTAACGCTACTTCGCTAAAGCGGGAAATGGCGAATAGTTTGAAAGAAAAGAAAGAAAGATATATATATATATATGTGTGGTATACCGGGGTTGACGTGCTGTCAGTGGACTGAATCAGGGCATGTGAAGCGTCTGGGGTAAACCATGGAAAGCTGTGTAGATATGTATATTTGAGTGTGTGGACGTATGTATATACATGTGTATGGGGGTGGGTTGGGCCATTTCTTTCGTCTGTTTCCTTGCGCTACCTCGCAAACGCGGGAGACAGCGACAAAGCAAAAAAAAAAAAATCCTCCCCTCTCGTTTTTTTTTTTTTTTTTTTAATTTTCCAAAAGAAGGAAGAGAGAAGAGGGCCAGGTGAGGATATTCCCTCAAAGGCCCAGTCCTCTGTTCTTAACGCTACCTCGCTATCGCAGGAAATGGCGAATGGTATGTATATATATATATATATATATATATATATATATATATATATATATATATATATAAATGAGAGTTGGGGTGAGAGACTATCAGTAAATTTTAGGGAGAATAAAAAGATGTTCTGGAAGGAGGTAAATAGGGTGCGTAAGACAAGGGAGCAAATGGGAACTTCAGTGAAGGGCGTAAATGGGGAGGTGATAACAAGTAGCGGTGATGTGAGAAGGAGATGGAATGAGTATTTTGAAGGTTTGTTGACTGTGTCTGATGACAGAGTGGCAGATATAGGGTGTTTTGGTCGAGGTGGTGTGCAAAGTGAGAGGGTTAGGGAAAATGATTTGGTAAACAGAGAAGAGGTAGTAAAAGCTTTGCGGAAGATGAAAGCCGGCAAGGCAGCAGGTTTGGATGGTATTGCAGTGGAATTTATTAAAAAAGGGGGTGACTGTATTGTTGACTGGTTGGTAAGGTTATTTAATGTATGTATGACTCATGGTGAGGTGCCTGAGGATTGGCGGAATGCGTGCATAGTGCCATTGTACAAAGGCAAAGGGGATAAGAGTGAGTGCTCAAATTACAGAGGTATAAGTTTGTTGAGTATTCATGGTAAATTATATGGGAGGGTATTGATTGAGAGGGTGAAGGCATGTACAGAGCATCAGATTGGGGAAGAGCAGTGCGGTTTCAGAAGTGGTAGAGGATGTGTGGATCAGGTGTTTGCTTTGAAGAATGTATGTGAGAAATACTTATAAAAGCAAATGGATTTGTATGTAGCATTTATGGATCTGGAGAAGGCATATGGTAGAGTTGATAGAGATGCTCTGTGGAAGGTATTAAGAATATATGGTGTGGGAGGCAAGTTGTTAGAAGCAGTGAAAAGTTTTTATCGAGGATGTAAGGCATGTGTACGTGTAGGAAGAGAGGAAAGTGATTGGTTCTCAGTGAATGTAGGTTTGCGGCAGGGGTGTGTGATGTCTCCATGGTTGTTTAATTTGTTTATGGATGGGGTTGTTAGGGAGGTAAATGCAAGAGTCCTGGAAAGAGGGGCAAGTATGAAGTCTGTTGGGGATGAGAGAGCTTGGGAAGTGAGTCAGTTGTTGTTCGCTGATGATACAGTGCTGGTGGCTGATTCATGTGAGAAACTGCAGAAGCTGGTGACTGAGTTTGGTAAAGTGTGTGGAAGAAGAAAGTTAAGAGTAAATGTGAATAAGAGCAAGGTTATTAGGTACAGTAGGGTTGAGGGTCAAGTCAATTGGGAGGTGAGTTTGAATGGAGAAAAACTGGAGGAAGTGAAGTGTTTTAGATATCTGGGAGTGGATCTGTCAGCGGATGGAACCATGGAAGCGGAAGTGGATCATAGGGTGGGGGAGGGGGTGAAAATTTTGGGAGCCTTGAAAAATGTGTGGAAGTCGAGAACATTATCTCGGAAAGCAAAAATGGGTATGTTTGAAGGAATAGTGGTTCCAACAATGTTGTATGGTTGCGAGGCGTGGGCTATGGATAGAGATGTGCACAGGAGGATGGATGTGCTGGAAATGAGATGTTTGAGGAAAATGTGTGGTGTGAGGTGGTTTGATCGAGTAAGTAACGTAAGGGTAAGAGAGATGTGTGGAAATAAAAAGAGCGTGGTTGAGAGAGCAGAAGAGGGTGTTTTGAAATGGTTTGGGCACATGGAGAGAATGAGTGAGGAAAGATTGACCAAGAGGATATATGTGTCGGAGGTGGAGGGAACGAGGAGAAGAGGGAGACCAAATTGGAGGTGGAAAGATGGAGTGAAAAAGATTTTGTGTGATCGGGGCCTGAACATGCAGGAGGGTGAAAGGAGGGCAAGGAATAGAGTGAATTGGAGCGATGTGGTATACAGGGGTTGACGTGCTGTCAGTGGATTGAATCAAGGCATGTGAAGCGTCTGGGGTAAACCATGGAAAGCTGTGTAGGTATGTATATTTGCGTGTGTGGACGTGTGTATGTACATGTGTATGGGGGGGGGTTGGGCCATTTCTTTCATCTGTTTCCTTGCGCTACCTCGCAAACGCGGGAGACAGCGACAAAAAAAAAAAAAAAAAAAAAAAAAAAAATATATATATATATATATATATATATATATATATATATATATATATATATATATATATATATATATATATTTCTTTCAAACTATTCGCCATTTCCCGCGTTAGCGAGGTAGCGTTAAGAACAGAGAACTGGGCCTTTGAGGGAATATATATATATATATATATATATATATATATATTTTCTTTTTTTCGTACTATTCGCCATTTCCCACGTCAGCGAGGTAGCGTTAAGAACAGAGGAATGGGCCTTTGAGGGAACATCCTCACCTGGCCCCCTTCTCTGTTCCTTCTTTTCGAAAATTGAAAAAAACGAGAGGGGAGGATTTCCAGCCACCCGCTCCCTCCCCATTTAGTCGCCTTCTACGACACGCAGGGAATACGTGGGAAGTATTCTTTCTCCCCTATCCCCAGGGATAATATATATATATATATATATATATATATATATATATATATATATATATATATATATATATATATATATTTTTTTTTTTTTTTTTTTTTTTGCTGTCTCCCGCGTTTGCGAGGTAGCGCAAGGAAACAGACGAAAGAAATGGCCCAACCCACCCCAATACACATGCCTTGATTCAATCCACTGACAGCACGTCAACCCTGGTATACCACATCGCTCCAATTCACTCTATTCTTTGCCCTCCTTTCACCCTCCTGCATGTTCAGGCCCCGATCACACAAAATCTTTTTTCACTCCATCTTTCCACCTCCAATTTGGTCTCCCTCTTCTCCTCGTTCCCTCCACCTCCGACACATATATCCTCTTGGTCAATCTTTCCTCACTCATTCTCTCCATATGACCAAACCATTTCAAAACACCCTCTTCTGCTCTCTCAACCACGCTCTTTTTATTTCCACACATCTCTCTTACCCTTATGTTACTTACTCGATCAAACCACCTCACACCACACATTGTCCTCAAACATCTCATTTCCAGCACATCCATCCTCCTGCGCACAACTCTATCCATAGTCCACGCCTCGCAACCATACAACATTGTTGGAACCACTATTCCTTCAAACATACCCATTTTTGCTTTCCGAGATAATGTTTTCGACTTCCACACATTCTTCAAGGCTCCCAGAATTTTCGCCCCCTCCCCTACCCTATGATCCACTTCCGCTTCCATGGTTCCATCCGCTGCCAGATCCACTCCCAGATATCTAAAATACTTCACTTCCTCCAGTTTTTCTCCATTCAAACTCACCTCCCAATTGAATTGACCCTCAACCCTACTGTACCTAATAACCTTGCTCTTATTCACATTTACTCTTAACTTTCTTCTTTCACACACTTTACCAAACTCAGTCACCAGCTTCTGCAGTTTCTCACATGAATCAGCCACCAGCGCTGTATCATCAGCGAACAACAACTGACTCACTTCCCAATATATATATATATATATATATATATATATATATATATATATATATATATATATATATATATTTTTTTTTGCTTTGTCGCTGTCTCCCGTGTTTGCGAGGTAGCGCAAGTGTATATATATATATATATATATATATATATATCCCTGGGGATAGGGGATTAAGAATACTTCCCACGTATTCCCTGCGTGTCGTAGAAGGCAACTAAAAGGGGAGGGAGCGGGGGGCTGGAAATCCTCCCCTCTCGTGTTTTTTTTTTACTTTTCCAAAAGAAGGAATAGAGGGGGCCAGGTGAGGATATTCCAAAAAAGGCCCAGTCCTCTGTTCCTAACGCTATCTCGCTAACGCGGGAAATGGCGAATAGTTTAAAAGAAAGAAAGAAAAAAAAAATATATATATATATATATATATATATGGAGGATGGACGTGCTGGAAATGAGATGTTTGAGGACAATGTGTGGTGTGAGGTGGTTTGATCGAGTGAGTAACGTAAGGGTAAGAGAGATGTGTGGAAATAAAAAGAGCGTGGTTGAGAGAGCAGAAGAGGGTGTTTTGAAGTGGTTTGGGCACATGGAGAGAATGAGTGAGGAAAGATTGACCAAGAGGATATATGTGTCGGAGGTGGAGGGAACGAGGAGAAGAGGGAGACCAAATTGGAGGTGGAAAGATGGAGTGAAAAAGATTTTGTGTGATCGGGGCCTGAACATGCAGGAGGGTGAAAGGAGGGCAAGGAATAGAGTGAATTGGAGCGATGTGGTATACCGGGGTTGACGTGCTGTCAGTGGATTGAATCAAGGCATGTGAAGCGTCTGGGGTAAACCATGGAAAGCTGTGTAGGTATGTATATTTGCGTGTGTGGACGTATGTATATACATGTGTATGGGGGGGGTTGGGCCATTTCTTTCGTCTGTTTCCTTGCGCTACCTCGCAAACGTGGGAGACAGCGACAAAGTATAATAAATATAAAAAAAGATATATATATATATATATATATATATATATATATATATATATATATATATATATATATATATATATATATTTTTTTTTTTTTTTTTTGCTTTGTCGCTGTCTACCGCGTTTGCGAGGTAGCGCAAGGAAACAGACGAAAGAAATGGCCACACCCACCCCCATACACATGCCTTAATTCAATGCACTGACAGCACGTTAACCCCGGTATACCACATCGCTCCAATTCACTCTATTCCTTGCCCTCCTTTCACCCTCCTGCATGTTCAGGCCCCGATCACACAAAATCTTTTTCACTCCATCTTTCCACCTCCAATTTGGTCTCCCTCTTCTCCTCGTTCCCTCCACCTCCGACACATATATCCTCTTGGTCAATCTTTCCTCACTCATTCTCTCCATGTGACCAAACCATTTCAAAACACCCTCTTCTGCTCTCTCAACCACGCTCTTTTTATTTCCACACATCTCTCTTACCCTTACGTTACTTACTCGATCAAACCACCTCACACCACACATTGTCCTCAAACATCTCATTTCCAGCACATCCATCCTCCTGCGCACAACTCTATCCATAGTCCACGCCTCGCAACCATATAACATTGTTGGAACCACTATTCCTTCAAACATACCCATTTTTGCTTTCCGAGATAATGTTCTCGACTTCCACACATTCTTCAAGGCTCCCAGAATTTTCGCCCCCTCCCCCACCCTATGATCCACTTCCGCTTCCATGGTTCCATCCGCTGCCAGATCCACTCCCAGATATCTAAAACACTTCACTTCCTCCAGTTTTTCTCCATTCAAACTCACCTCCCAATTGAATTGACCCTCAACCCTACTGTACCTAATAACCTTGCTCTTATTCACATTTACTCTTAACTTTCTTCTTTCACACACTTTACCAAACTCAGTCACCAGCTTCTGCAGTTTCTCACATGAATCAGCCACCAGCGCTGTATCATCAGCGAACAACAACTGACTCACCTCCCAAGCTCTCTCATCCCCAACAGACTTCATACTTGCCCCTCTTTCCAAAACTCTTGCATTCACCTCCCTAACAACCCCAATCCATAAACAAATTAAACAACCATGGAGACATCACACACCCCTGCCGCAAACCTACATTCACTGAGAACCAATCACTTTCCTCTCTTCCTACATGTACACATGCCTTACATCCTCGATAAAAACTTTTCACTGCTTCTAACAACTTGCCTCCCACACCATATATTCTTAATACCCCCATACACATCTATATACATATGTCCACACACGCAAATATACATACCTACACAGCTTTCCATGGTTTACTCCTGACGCTTCACATGCCCTGATTCAATCCACTGACAGCATGTCAACCTCGGTATACCACATCAATCCAATTCACTCTATTCCTTGCCCTCCTTTCACCCTCCTGCATGTTCAGGCCCCGATCACACAAAATCTTTTTCACTCCATCTTTCCACCTCCAATTTGGTCTCCCACTTCTCCTCGTTCCCTCCACCTCCGACACATATATCCTCTTGGTCAATCTTTCCTCACTCATTCTCTCCATGTGCCCAAACCATTTCAAAACACCCTCTTCTGCTCTCTCAACCACGCTCTTTTTATTTCCACACATCTCTCTTACCCTTACGTTACTTACTTGATCAAACCACCTCACACCACACATTGTCCTCAAACATCTCATTTCCAGCACATCCATCCTCCTGCGCACAACTCTATCCATAGCCCACGCCTCGCAACCATACAACATTGTTGGAACCACTATTTCTTCAAACATACCCATTTTTGCTTTCCGAGATAATGTTCTCGACTTCCACACATTCTTCAAGGCTCCCAGAATTTTCGCCCCCTCCCCCACCCTATGATCCACTTCCGCTTCCATGGTTCCATCCGCTGCCAGATCCACTCCCAGATATCTAAAACACTTTACTTCCTCCAGTTTTTCTCCATTGAAACTTACCTCCCAATTGACTTGACCCTCAACCCTACTGTACCTAATAACCTTGCTCTTATTCACATTTACTCTTAACTTTCTTCTTTCACACACTTTACCAAACTCAGTCACCAGCTTCTGCAGTTTCTCACATAAATCAGCCACCAGCGCTGTATCATCAGCGAACAACAACTGACTCACTTCCCAAGCTCTCTCATCCCCAACAGACTTCATGCTTGCCCCTCTTTCCAAAACTCTTGCATTCACCTCCCTAACAACCCCATCCATAAACAAATTAAACAACCATAGAGACATCACACACCCCTGCCGCAAACCTACATTCACTGAGAACCAATCACTTTCCTCTCTTTTTACACGTACACATGCCTTACACCCTCGATAAAAACTTTTCACTGCTTCTAACAACTTGCCTCCCACACCATATATTCTTAATACCTTCCACAGAGCATCTCTATCAACTCTATCATATGCCTTCTCCATATATATATATATATATATATATATATATATATATATATATATATATATATTTGTGTGTATGTGTGTGTGTATTTGTGTATGAATGTATTTGTACATATGAGTGGATGGGTCATTCTTTTTCTGTTTCCTGGTATTACCTTGCTATTGCAGGAAACTGCGATCAAGTATATTAATAATGGATATGCATAAAACCACATGGAAAATGAAACACGTTAAGTTATCAAGTGCACTCTCATGTAATGATCTCATTGTCAGAGGAGATACATCCTCCCAAACCCAGACACTGTGAATGCCAGATCCCTCAGAACCCAGGCATTAATGAGGTACAATTTTTCTCCTGAATTTTGGAATAGCTAAGCTTCACACCTTTCACGCCAAGCTGTATAGGTTTGGCATAATATGGTTCAGGATTGTGGGGATATAAATTTTTCTCCCAAAACCTATAACATGTCCCAATCCTGAAACACTTGCTCTTGATTTGGAAAAATATACTTTTATCAATGACAAATGATAAAAAAGATGGTACATTTTTGGGTTCATGATATGAAGAAAATAGAGAAAATAATGTACATGCTATTCGCAGTTTAATGTAGCATCATTACAGTGTTACTATTTTTCAAAAAGCATATCTCTTCCCTTACATAATATGTTGCTATTGTTTGCAGAATTTCTTTCTATTACTGTCATTTATATTACATCTTTTTAGATTAGATATTGTCGTAACTCATAGTGTTTGCTTTATGAAAATTGATGTATCATTCAAAATTTTGTCAGTTAAAACATCAGAAGGCTGACTCAATAGCTATATATTTCTTGCTGTAAATGATGTGTCTGATTAATTTGAAGAAATAGTGTATAGAATAAAGAAATAAGAATTACACAGTAATCATACACAAATACCCTCAAAATTATATACTCAGCCTTGTGCTTTGCACCATCCTCTATTTTTTTTTTATTGAAAGGATATCCTCTCTCGGAGCAATAGTACATGGTAACTTTAATTCAAAATTTTAACATTTAATTCAAAATTCTAACAGTAATTGATATTTTTTTGTTTTATGAAGCTAATTATCAAAAGTATCAAATTAGAATGTAAGCTTTACACATTGTGCCTAAATATATGACAAATTATTGATTCTCTTGTCTGTCATCTTTAAGTCTGTTTATGTAGGATTGGTTCAGTGCATTCATCCTCTCAAGGCAACATGCACTTTCTGTTGAAATTGATTTGTACAATTTAGGTTCCCAGTTCCAACCCATAGGCATGTAAAAGGTTGGGATGTCTCTAGCTATGTAGAAAGCATAGTGGATGTTAACTTGGTTAGAATGGAATGCTACATCCCTTTTACCAGAACTCTGTCCTTGTAATTATGGTTTGATTGCTTCTCGGATGCCTGTTACATCAGAGATAGAGTATACTGGGTCCTGAAATTCTTTCCCTTCCCCAGAAACCCACTCTGCTTTCATTTCTGCCAAGAAGTACTGCAAAACTGTTCTTTGCAAAGGCAGCACGCCTTTATAAAATGTAAGAATGCTGGCTTGACTTCTTCTGTTAACAAATCTTTCTGGTCCTTAACCAAAACCATCTTCAGTGTTTCAGCCTTTCCTACTTTCTTACTATCTTTGAACAGTGAAGCTGCAGAATTCCCTCTTTCTGTAACTTCCCAACATTTAAGAGTCAGGTCAACAAACTTCTGCAGAACCTTGATTAATTTCTTTATTCTTTTTCTTTTACTTTGCTTTTTTTCTTTTTTTACCTAAGATAGCCTTGACTGGGGCATGTTTCACACAGTGTTGTCAGTTAATATAAACAGAGAAAAGTGAAAGGCAATTCATGCTGAAAAAAGTATCAGCACCCCAAAAAATTAGTTTTTATATAGATATGAAACATGAACTTTTATTTAATAAAGAACCATGAACTTTTATTTAATAAAGGGCCTTATACTTTTTTCAGTTTATGCTTTTTGTAAGATAGATAGGTAGCATGATTTATATGGCATATATAACACTGGGCTCATTGTTTATTGTACTGATTGTTTATCAGTACTTTATTTACATGAATGTTACCACTCAGGTACAGTCAACAAAAAAGTATCCATATGATTAGAGTGCATTGCATTTTGAAGCAGGATTAAGAATTTTGATATATTCTTGTGGGATTCCATGTAAGTTTTCTTTTCATACCTTAAGGGTAGAAAGTTTTACTTTGAGGTAGCCCCATCTCTTGAACATTCCTCTATCAAACAGCTTTTTAAAACTTTTTTATGCTATTTACTTTTATTTCCTCCTCCATCACTATAATGCTGCAAAAGTACCTCTCTAAATCTTTTGTAACATGTTTCATGCTTTATCTCATGCAATGCCCTCTAATTGTTCTATTCTCACATCTTATGAAGAGCTGTTCATTGTGTCCATCATGAATCTGATTTAAGAACAAAGGTTGTGATCAGATCACCCTTTACTTGTTTCTCTTCCATGGTCTGCAAACAAATGTGGAGCCCTGATTGATTTCTAATGTTCTTTGTTTTTCTCTTACTCATTTGCCTTTCACCAGAAATATCCTTGATTGGGGTATGCCTTGCCCATACCATGGTTCTCACAATAAAAAAGATTGCATATTTACTTTATGTTTCCCTTGATCTGACACTGTGTAGCTTTTTTTCTGGTTTAAATTTGGTACTTGTCATTTTGGAACTGCTTGTTTCTTAGTCAGGTCTAAAATCTTTAAAGAGTGTGAGTTGCACATGTCCTTTTGGAACTGCGTGTTACTCAGTCAGATCTAAAATCTTTAAAGAGTGTGAGTTGCTCTTGTCATTTTGGAACAGCTTGTTTCTCACTCAGGTCTAAAATCTTAAAAGTGTGACTTGCAGTATTGTTTAGTCATAAGTGTATCACATGGTCTGTCTCATGAATGCATAATTTGTCATGGGCATGTTCAATTAAATGGACTTGAAGTGTTTCCTTCTGATGTTTTAGTAGACAGTGCATACTAGTATTATTACTTTTTAACAACATATTTAAGCATTTTCTTCAATTAACCACCTAATTTGTTATTGAAATTTAACATCTCTTTATTTTTCACAGATTTCTCTCTCTCTTCAGCATGTTTTCTAAATTGGTTTGGATGGTGCCAGACCCCTTTATTTATTTGATGCTGTATCCTTAAACTAACCTGCATGCTATTCCATAGTACGAGACAGACGACCTCAGGGAGTACTTCGCATGCACATACTCAACGGAACTAAACTTGATTCCTGGGGCAAAGGTAGCATAGATTTTATTGTACAGGAGGAAAAGTATCCTTTAACAGCAAATATTTTTGGCTTAATCTTGTAGAGAGATCCACATGATCAGGAAACAGTAAATTTGCCAAAATATTCACATTTTGATATTTTGAGGTTTATAAATGGAACTCGGTCCACAAACACACACTCTGTCTCCCTACCACACTTAACTCAAAACAACATTCTAAAACTAATAAATTTCCTAATTTTTTTTTTTTTTTTCCAAAGGAAGGAACAGAGAAGGGGGCCAGGTGAGGATATTCCCTAAAGGCCCAGTCCTCTGTTCTTAACGCTACCTCGCTATCGCGGGAAATGGCGAATAGTATGAATGAAAAAAATTAATTAATTATATATATATATATATATATATATATATATATATATATATATATATATATATATATATATATATATATATATATGTATATATATTATCCCTGGGGATAGGGGAGAAAGAATACTTCCCATGTATTCCCTGCGTGTCGTAGAAGGCGACTAAAAGGGGAGGGAGCGGGGGGCTGGAAATCCTCCCCTCTCGCTTTTTTTTTTAAATTTTCCAAAAGAGGGAACAGAGAAGGGGGCCAGGTGAGGATATTCCCTCAAAGGCCCAGTCCTCTGTTCTCTACGCTACCTCGCTAATGCGGGAAATGGCGAATAGTATGAAAAAAAATATATATATATATTATTTTTTTTTTATTATACTTTGTCGCTGTCTCCCGCGTTTGCGAGGTAGCACAAGGAAACAGACGAAAGAAATGGCCCAACCCCCCCCATACACATGTATATACATACGTCCACACACGCAAATATACATACCTACACAGCTTTCCATGGTTTACCCCAGACGCTTCACATGCCTTGATTCAGTCCACTGACAGCACGTCAACCCCGGTATACCACATCGCTCCAATTCACTCTATTCCTTGCCCTCCTTTTCACCCTCCTGCATGTTCAGGCCCCGATCACACAAAATCTTTTTCACTCCATCTTTCCACCTCCAATTTGGTCTCCCTCTTCTCCTCGTTCCCTCCACCTCCGACACATATATCCTCTTGGTCAATCTTTCCTCACTCATTCTCTCCATGTGCCCAAACCACTTCAAAACACCCTCTTCTGCTCTCTCAACCACGCTCTTTTTATTTCCACACATCTCTCTTACCCTTACGTTACTCACTCGATCAAACCACCTCACACCACACATTGTCCTCAAACATCTCATTTCCAGCACATCCACCCTCCTGCGCACGACTCTATCCATAGCCCACGCCTCGCAACCATACAACATTGTTGGAACCACTATTCCTTCAAACATACCCATTTTTGCTTTCCGAGATAATGTTCTCGACTTCCACACATTCTTCAAGACTCCCAGAATTTTCGCCCCCTCCCCGACCCTATGATTCACTTCCGCTTCCATGGTTTCATCCGCTGCCAAATCCACTCCCAGATATCTAAAACACTTTACTTCCTACAGTTTTTCTTCATTCAAACTTACCTCCCAGTTGACTTGACCCTAAACCCTACTGTACCTAATAACCTTGCTCTTATTTACATTTACTCTCAACTTTCTTCTTTCACACACTTTACCAAACTCAGTCACCAGCACTGTATCATCAGCGAACAACAACTGACTCACTTCCTAAGCACTCTCATCCACAACAGACTGCATACTTGCCCCTCTTTCCAAAACTCTTACATTCACCACCCTAACAACCCCATCCATAAACAAATTAAGCAACCATGGAGACATCACACACCCCTGCCGCAAACCTACATTCCCTGAGAACCAATCACTTTCCTCTCTTCCTACACGTACACATGCCTTACATCCTCGATAAAAACTTTTCACTGCTTCTAACAACTTGCCTCCCACACCCATATATTCTTAATACCATCCACAGAGCATCTCTATCAACTCTATCATATGCCTTCTCCAGATCCATAAATGCTACATACAAATCCATTTGCTTTTCTAAGTATTTCTCACATACATTCTTCAAAGCAAACACCTGATCCACACATCCTCTACCACTTCTGAAACCACACTGCTCTTCCCCAATCTGATGCTCGGTACATGCTTTCACCCTCTCAGTCAATCCCCTCCCATATAATTTACCAGGAATACAACAAACTTATACCTCTGTAATTTGAGCACTCACTCTTATCCCCTTTACCTTTGTACAATGGCACTATGCAAGCATTCCGCCAATCCTCAGGCACCTCACCATGAATCATACGTACATTAAATAACCTTACCAACCAGTCAACAATACAGTCACCCCCTTTTTTTTAATAAATTCCACTGCAATACCATCCAAACCTGCTGCCGTGCCAGCTTTCATCTTCCGCAAAGCATTTACTACCTCTTCTCTGTTTACCAAATCACCCTCCCCAACCCTCTCACTTTGCACACCACCTCGATCAAAACACCCTATGTCTGCCACTCTATCATCAAACACATATCATCAAACACATTCAACAAACCTTCAAAATACTCACTTCATCTCCTTCTCACATCACCACTACTTGTTATCACCTCCCCATTAGCCCCCATCACTGAAGTTGCCATTTGTTCCCTTCTCTTACGCACTTTATTTACCTCCTTCCAGAACATCTTTTTATTCTCCTTAAAATTTAATGATACTCTCTCACCCCAACTCTCGTTTGCCATCTTTTTCACCTCTTGCACCTTTCTTTTGACCTCCTGCCTCTTTCTTTTATACATTTCCCACTCATTTACATTATTTCCCTGCAAAAATTGTCCAAATGCCTCTCTCTTTTCTTTCACTAATAATCTTACTTCTTCATCCCACCACTCACTACCCTTTCTAATCTGCCCATCTCCCACGCTTTTCATGCCACAAGCATCTTTTGCGCAAGCCATCACCTCTTCCCTAAATACATCCCATTCCTCCCCCACTCCCCTTACCTCTTTTGTTCTCACCTTTTTCCATTCTGTACTCAGTCTTTCCTGGTACTTCCTCACACAAGTCTCCTTCCCAAGCTCACTTACTCTCACCACTCTCTTCACCCCAACATTCTCTTTTCTTTTCTGAAAACCTCTACAAATCTTCACCTTCGCCTCCACAAGATAATGATCAGACATCCCTCCAGTTGCACCTCTCAGTACATTAACATATATATATGGAAATGGTGAAGAGCTTGTAGATTTGTGTGCCGAAAAAGGACTGATGATTGGGAATACCTGGTTTAAAAAGAGAGATATACATAAATATATGTATGTAAGTAGGAGAGATGGCCAGAGAGCGTTATTGGATTACCTGTTAATTGATATGCACGCAAAAGAGAGACTTTTGGATGATAATGTTCTGAGAGGTGCAACTGGAGCGATGTCTGATCATTATCTTGTGGAGGCAAAGGTGAAGATTTGTAGAGGTTTTCAGAAAAGAAGAAAAATGTTGGGGTGAAGAGAGTGGTGAGAGTAAGTGAGCTTGGGAAGGAGACTTGTGTGAGAAAGTACCAGGAGAGACTGAGTGCAGAATGGAAAAAGGTGAGAACAAAGGACGTAAGGGGAGTGGGGGGAGGAATGGGATGTATTTAGGGAAGCAGTGATGGCTTGCACAAAAGATTCTTGTGGCATGAAAAGCTTGGGAGGTGGGCAGATTAGAAAGGGTAGTGAGTGGTGGGATGAAGAAGTAAAATTATTAGTGAAAGAGAAGAGAGAGGGTGACTGTATTGTTGACTGGTTGGTAAGGTTATTTAATGTATGTATGACTCATGGTGAGGTGCCTGAGGATTGGCGGAATGCGTGCATAGTGCCATTGTACAAAGGCAAAGGGGAGTGCTCAAATTACAGAGGTATAAGTTTGTTGAGTATTCCTGGTAAATTATATGGGAGGGTGTTGATTGAGAGGGTGAAGGCATGTACAGAGCATCAGATTGGGGAAGAGCAGTGTGGTTTCAGAAGTGGTAGAGGATGTGTGGATCAGGTGTTTGCTTTGAAGAATGTGTGAGAAATACTTAGAAAAGCAAATGGATTTGTATGTAGCATTTATGGATCTGGAGAAGGCATATGATAGAGTTGATAGAGATGCTCTGTGGAAGGTATTAAGAATATATGGTGTGGGAGGAAAGTTGTTAGAAGCAGTGAAAAGTTTTTATCGAGGATGTAAGGCATGTGTACGTGTAGGAAGAGAGGAAAGTGATTGGTTCTCAGTGAATGTAGGTTTGCGGCAGGGGTGTGTGATGTCTCCATGGTTGTTTAATTTGTTTATGGATGGGGTTGTTAGGGAGGTAAATGCAAGAGTTTTGGAAAGAGGAGCAAGTATGAAGTCTGTTGGGGATGAGAGAGCTTGGGAAGTGAGTCAGTTGTTGTTCGCTGATGATACAGCGCTAGTGGCTGATTCATGTGAGAAACTGCAGAAGCTGGTGACTGAGTTTGGAAAAGTGTGTGGAAGAAGAAAGTTAAGAGTAAATGTGAATAAGAGCAAGGTTATTAGGTACAGTAGGGTTGAGGGTCAAGTCAATTGGGAGGTGAGTTTGAATGGAGAAAAACTGGAGGAAGTGAAGTGTTTTAGATATCTGGGAGTTGATCTGGCAGCGGATGGAACCATGGAAGCGGAAGTGGATCATAGGGTGGGGGAGGGGGCGAAAATTCTGGGGGCCTTGAAGAATGTGTGGAAGTCGAGAACATTATCTCGGAAAGCAAAAATGGGTATGTTTGAAGGAATAGTGGTTCCAACAATGTTGTATGGTTGCGAGGCGTGGGCTATGGATAGAGTTGTGCGCAGGAGGATGGATGTGCTGGAAATGAGATGTTTGAGGACAATGTGTGGTGTGAGGTGGTTTGATCGAGTGAGTAACGTAAGGGTAAGAGAGATGTGTGGAAATAAAAAGAGCGTGGTTGAGAGAGCAGAAGAGGGTGTTTTGAAGTGGTTTGGGCACATGGAGAGGATGAGTGAGGAAAGATTGACCAAGAGGATATATGTGTCGGAGGTGGAGGGAACAAGGAGAAGAGGGAGACCAAATTGGAGGTGGAAAGATGGAGTGAAAAAGATTTTGTGTGATCGGGGCCTGAACATGCAGTAGGGTGAAAGGAGGGCAAGGAACAGAGTGAATTGGAGCGATTTGGTATACCGGGGCTGACGTGCTGTCAGTGGATTGAATCAAGGCATGTGAAGCGTCTGGGGTAAACCATGGAAAGCTGTGTAGGTATGTATATTTGCATGTGTGGACGTATGTATATACATGTGTATGGGGGGGGTTGGGCCATTTCTTTCGTCTGTTTCCTTGCGCTACCTCGCAAACGCGGGAGACAGCGACAAAGTTTAAAAAAAAAAAAATATATATATATATATATATATATATTTTTTTTTTATATACTATTCGCCATCTCCCGCATATGCACATATACATACATATACATACACATAGGCAGGCATCATATACATACACATGTACATATTCATACTTGTTTGCCTTCATCTATTCCTGTCGCTACCCCGCCCCACAGGAAACAGCATCACTGTCCCCTGCTTCAAGGAGGCGGCGCTAGGAATGCGGATAAAAAGGCCACATTCGTTCACGCTCAGTCTCTACCTGTCATGTGTAATGCACCGAAGCCACAGCTCCCTATCCACATCCAGGCCCCACAGACCTTTCCATGGTTTACCCTAGATGCTTCACATGCCTTGATTCAGTCCACTGACAGCATGTTGACTCCAGTATACCACATCATTCCAATTGCCTCTGTTCCTTGCATACCTCTCACCCTCCTGTATGTTTAGGTCCCGTTTGCTCAAAATGTTTTTCACTCCGTCCTTCCACCTCCAATTTGGTCTCCCGCTTCTCCTTGTTCCCTCCACCTCTGACACATGTATCCTCTTTTTCAACCTTTTCTCACTTATTCTCTCCATATGTCCAAACCATTTCAACACACTCTTTTCTACCCTTTTAACCATACTCTTTTTATTTCCACACATCTCTCTTACACTTACATTACATTGTGTGTGGTAAGGGGTGAAAAACAGGCTGGAAACCTTACTTTTTGTATCATCACTCTTTAAAAACAGAAATGGAAGTAGGTGTTAGGCCAAGATTTATCCTCAAATAGTTGTCTGCCTTGTAGGTTTTATGTGGGTTACACCTAATACCTTCAGACAATAACCAAATTCATGTTATATTATTTTTGTACTTTATTCCCTAAATTCTTAGTACTGAAAGTAATATCAAAAATGGTGGAAGCAGGAGGGGAGAGAGACTGAGAAGGAGATGGAAGGGGACTTTAGGGGACTGGGGCCTTAATATTCAGGAGGGTGAGAGGTTATGTATGAGATAGAATGAATTGGATTAGTGTGGTGTATGAGGGTGCACATGAAGCAATCCAGGTAAACCATGGAGTAGCATGTGAGACTTGGTTGTGGATGGTAGGCTCTGGTCTCAATATATCAAATGAGGCCATTATTCATTTGTTCCTGGAGCATTCTCATGAACATGGGAGAACTAGTTAGACATACATAAAAAAGAATTATGTTCTTCATGTAGATCATACCCTTTAACATTTTATCTTATATAATCTATTTTTCATTTTAATTTATTACTTCTGTATATTGAATAATTTTTTAAAATTTTGATTTGGAATTCTCCATAATATTCAGTCAGATGGGAAATAGGGTATTAAAAGTGCTCAGATAAACTGACATTTGTTTTTTAAATGTATCAATACATGTTTCTTTGATTTTTGCTTTGGTTCAGTATTAAGAAGTATCCTTCACATATAGCTTACTCAAACTATAAACATTCTCAGTACTGACATTGTTTCATTCATATTTATTATAATTTTTTTCTCACAAAAGTCTAATTGAAACTTCCACATCTCCAGGCACTCTCCAGTCATTTTGTGAGGTAAGCTTGGGATCTCAAGTTCATCGCACAAGTATAGCCACATCTCCACATCCCAGGTGGGATTCTACTATGCAGTTCCTGGTCAAGTCCTTATCTGAGGATGTCTTGTGTATTACAGTATATGAGAAAGGTTATTTTAAGCCAAATGGTAGGTTATGCCTTACATTTGTTTTACTTATCTTTATGCTATAAACAGAAAGTTGATAAAAGTGAAGAAATGACAGAATTACTCTATCATATTAATCTCATTCATTTTGAGGATTACTACATTCCTAGAATTTTTCATAAAAATTCCATTGTACATTAAAAGTATAATTGTATATTGTTGCACTAAGATCATCATGTCCAGGATAATACAAAACACTCACATATCATCAGTAAAATAAGCATCTTCCTGCTGTAGTAAATTAAGCAGAATTAGCATTTAGATATTTCTTTTACAATACAGTATTGTACTGATATTAATATGTGCATTGACTACATTATAATTTCACAGATGTACACAGAAAAAAGTGTGAAGTGCAAAACCCCATTATGTCTGAACAGAGAGCCTTTTATATTTTTCTTACTAGTGACCTTTCCTGTGTTACAATTTTAGCTGATCCCCTTTTCTACCTTGCATTCCTCATAATTTCATAGATGAACACAGAAAAAAGTGTGAATTGCAAAACTCAAGTACGTCTAAACAGAGAGCCTTTTTATTTTTTTTTTCTTGTGACCTTCACTAGGTCACAATTCTAGCTGATCCTCTTTTCTACCTTGTATTACTATTTACAGAATTCCTTGGACGAACAGAGATAAAAATTCACCAAGTGTATGAGGAATCAAAGAGTGAGCCAGGTGCACAACCACAGCTTCACAAACTTACACTACAAGAAGTCAGATCTGGAGAAGTTATATTAAAAATTTCTCTTCAACTTTTTGATCGATTATAGTAGTGACTTTTTTTACATTTTATTCGTAGAGCAAATGCAATATTCTAGATACTAAAGCATCTGTGACAAAAAGTCTTAAACTTGTATGGCTTTACAGTCTAGAGGCATGCATCACCATTTTCTTTTTACCTTTTGTAATTTGAAAAAGTGCAAATGAAGAATCAACTGTTACTTAATGTAAAGAAGCATATATAAAGCCTTGATATGTATGTAAAATTCATTTCATTACTAAGTGCTTTTATATTATTTAGAAATTCTTCAGTGATGATATGTGTAAGCAGATGTTGAATATATATATATATATATATATATATATATATATATATATATATATATATATATATATATACATATCCCTGGGGATAAGGGAGAAAGAATACTTCCCACGTATTCCCTGCATGTCGTAGAAGGCAACTAAACGGGGAGGGAGCGGGGGGCTGGAAATCCTCCCCTCTTGTTTTTTTTTTAATTTTCCAAAAGAAGGAACAGAGAACGAGGCCAGGTGAGGATATTCCCTCATAGGCCCAGTCCTCTGTTCTTAACGCTACCTTGCTAACGCGGGAAATGGCGAATAGTTTGAAAAAAAGAAAAAGAATATATATATATATATATATATATATATATATATGATTTGAGAGATATTTCAGTTTCATTTTTAAAGTTTTAAGAAAGGCAAAACCTCTATTTTAGGAGAATATTACACTGAAATACAGTAAATGATTTGGAAAAGATTATGAATATTAGTTTGATATGTAACATTAAAAAAAATCACATACAAGTAGAGTATTGAAAATCCACATTCCTCAAATCCATTAAGTATGTGGTCCAGTGCTTTCTAGATTACTGCTAATTTCAAGCACAAGTTTCCAGTAAGTAATGTAAGTAAATATTCATTAATATTTACACACATTACAGGCAGATGACTTTAAGAATATGTATTAGGTGTACAAAATATGCTAAGGCTACAATATGTGTATACCAGTATCTGTAACTCCTGCATGTACAGTTTTATTGTTATATCTAATTGCCTCTTCAGTATTACTAAGGTAATGATTAGAATAAACAATGGCTTCATTTGCAAAAAGCCACTCCCTATTTGTCATGTATAAAGTACAGAAACTAGAGGCTTCATTTGCACACAGCCACTCCCTATTTATCATGTATAGATTACAGAAACTAGAGCCTACCATACAGAGCCAATCCCCACGGACTACTCCACGGTTTAATTTGACAACTTCATGTGCTGTCCTTTGTGTACTACATCATTCCATCTCACTCTGTCCTGTGTGTGCCTGTCATCCTGAATATTCATGCCCTGATACCCCACAGCCAATAACATTCTATTCTTACTTCTTATTGGCCTCCACTCCCTTTTGCTTCCTACACTTCTGACACAAAGATCCTCAAAGTTACTTTCTTTTTTCATTCTCTCCATATGTATGAACCATTTTAGTATACCCTGATTGGCCATCTTAGACTAGATTTGTTACCACACCCCTTTCTTACCTTGTCATGTCAAACGTGATTAACACACCTCATGCCACTCCATCAGGAATTTCATTTCCACAGTATCTGTCTATCTATATCTCTGATGCCTGTTACCTTCAAGAACTCCCCCAAGGGGGTAGCCATGGCAAAAGAATCTCCATAATGGTGAACTCCAGTGCCATTTCTTAGCCTTTTAGTACCTAACCCTTAATAGGCCAATGGCAGATGGCAACTGTAGTGCAGTTTCTCCATTGGCTCCTACCTAATGTTATTACTGACTACTTTTACCTAATGTTCCAACCTACTATTTTTACTTAATGCTCACACTTAAATGTTCCTGCCAACTACTACCTGATGCTCACACCTAAATGTTCCTACCTGCTACTTTTACCTAATGCTCCTGTCTAATGTGTTTACTTTCTACTACTCTCTATTGCTCCTACCATTTTGCCAAAAGGAAGGGCTAGAACAGCACTTACCGCAGGAAAATCTAGTTGTGAAGAATGAGTTTTGTGAGGTAAGTGTTGTGTGACAGAAATTGTATGTTTGTCAATAGAATGTTCCAACAATCTACATATGGGTGAGGCAGAAAGAAAAGACAACTAACTGGGTGCAACTTGACAACCAATGAAGTGCTGGCTATGTAACTGTCGCAAACCTTCCTGATACCCATGTGGGTAGTACTGGTAATATACCTCCCCAGTTGGTAGCTGCGTACCAACTAGTAACTTGTAGATTATAGATCATCCGTAAAATAGGCAACTTCCTCCCACTGTAATCCAAGTAGAGTTGGCATATATTTCATTTACCATACAGTGTTGTACTAATATTAATCTGTGCACTGAGTACATTATAATTTCACAGATGTACACAGAAAAAATTAGTTACATTTCCACCGTGTTCCTTTCATTTGCACTTATGGCCCAAGACTCACATAAGATACTGTTAGGAATACTATACCTTTATACCTTTTTTTTTTTTTTTCAAAAGAAGGAACAGAGAAGGGGGCCAAGTGAGGATATTCCCTCAAAGGCCCAGTCCTCTGTTCTAAACTCTACCTCACTAATGTGGGAAATGGCGAATAGTTTTGAAAGAAAAGAAAAGAAAGAAATATATATATTTTTTTTTGTTTGCTTTGTCGCTGTCTCCCGTGTTTGCGAGGTAGCGCAAGGAAACAGACGAAAGAAATGGCCCAACCCACCCCCATACACATGTATATACATACATGTCCACACACGCAAATATACATACCTACACAGCTTTCCATGATTTACCCCAGACGCTTCACATGCCCTGATTCAATCCACTGACAGCACGTCAACCCCGGTATACCACGTCGATCCAATTCACTCTATTCCTTGCCCTCCTTTCACCCTCCTGCATGTTCAGGCCCCGATCACACAAAATCTTTTTCACTCCATCTTTCCACCTCCAATTTGGTCTCCCACTTCTCCTCGTTCCCTCCACCTCCGACACATATATCCTCTTGGTCAATCTTTCCTCACTCATTCTCTCCATTTGCCCAAACCATTTCAAAACACCCTCTTCTGCTCTCTCAACCACGCTCTATTTATTTCCACACATCTCTCTTACCCTTACGTTACTTACTCGATCAAACCACCTCACACCACACATTGTCCTCAAACATCTCATTTCCAGCACATCCACCCTCCTGCGCACAACTCTATCCATAGCCCTCGCCTTGCAACCATACAAAATTGTTGGAACCACTATTCCTTCAAACACACCCATTTTTGCTTTCCGAGATAATGTTCTTGACTTCCACACATTCTTCAAGGCTCCCAAGATTTTCGCCCCCTCCCCCACCCTATGATCCACTTCCACTTCCATGGTTCCATCCGCTGCCAGATCCACTCCCAGATATCTAAAACACTTTACTTCCTCCAGTTTTTCTCCATTCAAACTTACCTCCCAATTGACTTGACCCTCAACCCTACTGTACCTAATAACCTTGCTCTTATTCACATTTACTCTTAACTTTCTTCTTTCACACACTTTACCAAACTCAGTCATCAGCTTCTGCAGTTTCTCACATGAATCAGCCACCAGCACTGTATCATCAGCGAACAACAACTGACTCACTTCCCAAGCTCTCTCATCCCCAACAGAGTTCATACTTGCCCCTCTTTCCAAAACTCTTGCATTCACCTCCCTAACAACCCCATCCATAAACAAATTAAACAACCATGGAGACATCACACACCCCTGCCGCAAACCTACATTCACTGAGAACCAATCACTTTCCTCTCTTCCTACATGTACACATGCCTTACATCCTCGATAAAAACTTTTCACTGCTTCTAACAACTTGCCTCCCACACCATATATTCTTAATACCTTCCACAGAGCATCTCTATCAACTCTATCATATGCCTTCTCCAGATCCATAAATGCATTTGCTTTTCTAAGTATTTCTCACATACATTCTTCAAAGCAAACACCTGATCCACACATCCTCTACCACTTGTGAAACCACACTGCTCTTCCCCAATCTGATGCTTTGTACATGCCTTCACCCTCTCAATCAATACCCTCCCATATAATTTACCAGGAATACTCAACAAACTTTTACTTCTGAAATTTGAGCACTCACTCTTATCCCCTTTGCCTTTGTACAATGGCACTATGCACGCATTCCGCCAAGCCTCAGGCACCTCACCATGAGTCATACATACATTAAATAACCTTACCAACCAGTTAATAATACAGTCACCCCCTTTTTTAATAAATTCCACTGCAATACCATCCAAACCTGCTGCCTTGCCGGCTTTCATCTTCCGCAAAGCTTTTACTACCTCTCTGTTCACCAAATCATTTTCCCTAACCCTCTCACTTTGCACACCACCTCGACCAAAACACCCTATATCTGCCACTCTATCGTCAAACACATTCAACAAACCTTCAAAATACTCACTCCATCTCCTTCTCACATCATCACTACTTGTTATCACCTCCCCATTTGCGCCCTTCACTGAAGGTCCCATTTGCCAGAAATCCTCCCCTCCTTGTATTTTTTTTTAACTTTCTAAAATTGGAAACAGATGATATATATATATATATATATATATATATATATATATGTCTAAATGTGTGTGGATGTAACCAAGATGTGAAAAAAGGAGAGATAAGTAGTATGTTTGAGGAAAGGAACCTGGATTGGCTCTGAGTGAAACGAAGCTCAAGGGTAAAGGGGAAAAGTGGTTTGGGAATATCTTGGGAGTAAAGTCAGGGGTTAGTGAGAGGACAAGAGCAAGGGAAGGAGTAGCAGTACTCCTGAAACAGGAGTTGTGGGAGTATGTGATAGAATGTAAGAAAGTAAATTCTCGATTAATATGGGTAAAACTGAAAGTTGATGGAGAGAGATGGGTGATTATTGGTGCATATGCACCTGGGCATGAGAAGAAAGATCATGAGAGGCAAGTGTTTTGGGAGCAGCTGAATGAGTGTGTTAGTGGTTTTGATGCACGAGACCAGGTTATAGTGATGGGTGATTTGAATGCAAAGGTGAGTAATGTGGCAGTTGAGGGAATAATTGGTATACATGGGGTGTTCAGTGTTGTAAATGGAAATGGTGAAGAGCTCGTAGATTTATGTGCTGAAAAAGGACTGGTGATTGGGAATACCTGGTTTAAAAAGCGAGAGATACATAAGTATACGTATGTAAGTAGGAGAGATGGCCAGAGAGCGTTATTGGATTACATGTTAATTGACAGGCGTGCGAAAGAGAGACTGTTGGATGTTAATGTGCTGAGAGGTGCAACTGGAGGTATGTCTGATCATTATCTTGTGGAGGGTAAGGTGAAGATTTGTATGGGTTTTCAGAAAAGAAGAGTGAATGTTGGGGTGAAGAGGGTGGTGAGAGTAAGTGAGCTTGGGAAGGAGACTTGTGAGAGGAAGTACCAGGAGAGACTGAGTACAGAATGGAAAAAGGTGAGAACAATGGAAGTAAGGGGAGTGGGGGAGGAATGGGATGTATTTAGGGAATCAGTGATGGATTGCGCAAAAGATGCTTGTGGCATGAGAAGCGTGGGAGGTGGGTTGATTAGAAAGGGTAGTGAGTGGTGGGATGAAGAAGTAAGATTATTAGTGAAAGAGAAGAGAGAGGCATTTGGACGATTTTTGCAGGGAAAAAATACAATTGAGTGGGAGATGTATAAAAGAAAGAGACAGGAGGTCAAGAGAAAGGTGCAAGAGGTGAAAAAGAGGGCAAATGAGAGTTGGGGTGAGAGAGTATCATTAAATTTTAGGAAGAATAAAAAGATGTTCTGGAAGGAGGTAAATAAAGTGCGTAAGACAAGGGAGCAAATGGGAACTTCAGTGAAGGGCGCAAATGGGGAGGTGATAACAAGTAGTGGTGATGTGAGAAGGAGATGGAGTGAGTATTTTGAAGGTTTGTTGAATGTGTTTGATGTTAGAGTGGCAGATATAGGGTGTTTTTCGAGGTGGTGTGCAAAGTGAGAGGGTTAGGGAAAATGATTTGGTAAACAGAGAAGAGGTAGTAAAAGCTTTGCGGAAGATGAAAGCCGGCAAGGCAGAAGGTTTGGATGGTATTGCAGTGGAATTTATCAAAAAAGGGGGTGACTGTATTGTTGACTGGTTGGTAAGGTTATTTAATGTATGTATGACTCATGGTGAGGTGCCTGAGGATTGGCGGAATGTGTGCATAGTGCCATTGTACAAAGGCAAAGGGGATAAGAGTGAGTGCTCAAATTACAGAGGTATAAGTCTGTTGGGTATTCCTGGTAAATTATATGGGAGGGTATTGATTGAGAGGGTGAAGGCATGTACAGAGCATCAGATTGAGGAAGAGCAGTGTGGTTTCAGAAGTGGTAGAGGATGTGTGGATCAGGTGTTTGCTTTGAAGAATGTATGTGAGAAATACTTAGAAAAGCAAATGGATTTGTATGTAGCATTTATGGATCTGGAGAAGGCATATGATAGAGTTGATAGAGATGCTCTGTGGAAGGTATTAAGAATATATGGTGTGGGAGGCAAGTTGTTAGAAGCAGTGAAAAGTTGGCCCATTCTTTCATCTGTTTCCTTGCCCTACCTCGCTAACGCGGGAGAAAACAACAAAGTATAATGAATATAAAATAAAACAACAGAAGGTACAAGGAACATACCATAGATGGTACCTACTTTTCCTTGATTCTTCGTGTAGAATCAGAAGGTACTTCAGAAGGCATCATCTACATATCAAAACACTAACATGGAAGACACTACCAACAAGACTTCCTCCTTTTTCTGTTAATGATGTACATTGTATGTTTCCATGCATTTTTTTGGTCTGCAAGATTTACAGATGTCTTCTACCTTGCTTCTGCAGGAAACGGTGATGAAGTGTGAAAGATGGAAAAAAATTAGGTAGCAGTAGTAGTAGGTTGGAGCATCAGGTAGTAGCAGTCAGTAGGAATATTAGGTAGGAGTCACTGGAAACGCTGCACTAGAATTGCCCTCTGCCAATGGTCTGTAAAGGATGAGGCACTAAAAGGCTAAGAAGCGGCACCGGAGTTCACCTATGAAGACTTTTGCTGTGCCCACCCCTTGATGGAGTTCCTAAAGGGAATGGGCATCAGAGATATAGATAGATAATTACATGAAAAACTGTTCTCGTGTATCTATCAGTCCATGTTTCTGTCCCACTTTTACCATTATTAGTATTATGGTTTCTTGAATATAGTTTAATAGAAAGTACACTTTAAACTTTTCTGATGATGATACTCAAAATATTTTTATTAATACAATTTAAAAATCTATATTGCATACATATAAGCTTGTACTGTTTTAGAGATTTACTTTTGAATATTCTGACAATGGGAAAAGCTCAAACATAAGAATTTACAATCATGTTACGAAACTGGGAAATCATTTCCCTATGCCATATTCACACATGCACCAAAAATTAACTGTTTTCAAAAGAATTCAACTCTGGAGTATAATATATGGTATACAGCCAACGCCTGTATAAAGAAATATCATGAAACAACATTTGAACAAATGACCTTTCAGAGTTAAGGTACATTTTCATTTGATATCTCTTGAACACATGTAAAACACAAGAAGTCTAGTGTGTGTGTCTTTCAACCTCTGTGTGGCTGAGTTAGACGAACGCCCTGCCCAGGGTTTGAAACCATCCCGTGGCGTATATGCAATACTCTACAATCTGTGTATCTCACTATTATCAGTACAAAGTGATAGTAGTAATGAATTATATATAACAAATTCGTTTTTGAGGTGTACATAAAGGCTTACCCTGGGTTATACTTCTTGCTGGGAGAAGTATTTCAGCAAATACAACACTATTTTTTTCTAAGTTCATCACCTATTCCTTACTTGCACTTTTGCTTATTTGTAAGACCAGTGAGAGTTACATGCTTACCATTTCCATTCAAAGTTTTAAGGAGCTGTGGGAGTATGTGATAGAGTGTAAGAAAGTAAATTCTCGATTAATATGGGTAAAACTGAAAGTTGATGGAGAGAGGTGGGTGATTATTGGTGCATATGCACCTGGGCATGAGAAGAAAGATCAAGAGAGGCAAGTGTTTTGGGAGCAGCTGAATGAGTGTGTTAGTGGTTTTGATGCACGAGACCGGGTTATAGTGATGGGTGATTTGAATGCAAAGGTGAGTAATGTGGCAGTTGAGGGAATAATTGGTATACATGGGGTGTTCAGTGTTGTAAATGGAAATGGTGAAGAGCTTGTAGATTTATGTGCTGAAAAAGGACTGATGATTGGGAATACCTGGTTTAAAAAGCGAGATATACATAAGTATATACATAAGTTTTGGAAAGAGGGGCAAGTATGAAGTCTGTTGGGGATGAGAGAGCTTGGGAAGTGAGTCAGTTGTTGTTCGCTGATGATACAGCGCTGGTGGCTGATTCATGTGAGAAACTGCAGAAGCTGGTGACTGAGTTTGGTAAAGTGTGTGGAAGAAGAAAGTTAAGAGTAAATGTGAATAAGAGCAAGGTTATTAGGTACAGTAGGGTTGAGGGTCAAGTCAATTGGGAGGTGAGTTTGAATGGAGAAAAACTGGAGGAAGTGAAGTGTTTTAGATATCTGGGAGTGGATCTGGCAGCGGATGGAACCATGGAAGCGGAAGTGGATCATAGGGTGGGGGAGGGGGCGAAAATTCTGGGGGCCTTGAAGAATGTGTGGAAGTCGAGAACATTATCTCGGAAAGCAAAAATGGGTATGTTTGAAGGAATAGTGGTTCCAACAATGTTGTATGGTTGCGAGGCGTGGGCTATGGATAGAGTTGTGCGCAGGAGGATGGATGTGCTGGAAATGAGATGTTTGAGGACAATGTGTGGTGTGAGGTGGTTTGATCGAGTGAGTAACGTAAGGGTAAGAGAAATGTGTGGAAATAAAAAGAGCGTGGTTGAGAGAGCAGAGGAGGGTGTTTTGAAGTGGTTTGGGCACATGGAGAGAATGAGTGAGGAAAGATTGACCAAGAGGATATATGTGTCGGAGGTGGAGGGAACGAGGAGAAGAGGGAGACCAAATTGGAGGTGGAAAGATGGAGTGAAAAAGATTTTGTGTGATCGGGGCCTGAACATGCAGGAGGGTGAAAGGAGGGCAAGGAATAGAGTGAATTGGAGCGATGTGGTATACCGGGGTTAACGTGCTGGCAGTGGATTGAATCAGGGCATGTGAAGCGTCTGGGGAAAACCATGGAAGGCTGTGTAGGTATGTATATTTGCGTGTGTGGACGTATGTATATACATGTGTATGGGGGGGGGGTTGGGCCATTTCTTTCGTCTGTTTCCTTGCGCTACCTCGCAAACGCGGGAGACAGCGACAAAGTATAAAAAAAAAAAAAAAAAAAAAAAAAAAAAAAAAAACTTATGTAAGTAGGAGAGATGGCCAGAGAGCGTTATTGGATTACGTGTTAATTGACAGGCGTGCGAAAGAGAGACTTTTGGATGTTAATGTGCTGAGAGGTGCAACTGGAGGGATGTCTGATCATTATCTTGTGTAGGCTAAGGTGAAGATTAGTATGGGTTTTCAGAAAAGAAGAGTGAATGTTGGGGTGAAGAGGGTGGTGAGAGTAAGTGAGCTTGAGAAGGAGACCTGTGTGAGGAAGTACCAGGAGAGACTGGGTACAGAAGGGAAAAAGGTGAGAACAATGGAAGCAAGGGGAGTGGGGGAGGAATGGGATGTATTTAGGGAATTAGTGTTGGATTGCGCAAAAGATGCTTGTGGCATGAGAAGAGTGGGAGGTGGGTTGATTAGAAAGGGTAGTGAGTGGTGGGATGAAGAAGTAAGAGTATTAGTGAAAGAGAAGAGAGAGGCATTTGGACGATTTTTGCAGGGAAAAAATGCAATTGAGTGGGAGATGTATAAAAGAAAGAGACAGGAGGTCAAGAGAAAGGTGCAAGAGGTGAAAAAAAGGGCAAATGAGAGTTGGGGTGAGAGAGTATCATTAAATTTTAGGGAGAATAAAAAGATGTCCTGGAAGGAGGTAAATAAAGTGCGTAAGACAAGGGAGCAAATGGGAACTTCAGTGAAGGGCGCAAATGGGGAGGTGATAACAAGTAGTGGTGATGTGAGAAGGAGATGGAGTGAGTATTTTGAAGGTTTGTTGAATGTGTTTGATGATAGAGTGGCAGATATAGGGTGTTTTGGTCGAGGTGGTGTGCAAAGTGAGAGGGTTAGGGAAAATGATTTGGTAAACAGAGAAGAGGTAGTAAAAGCTTTGCGGAAGATGAAAGCCGGCAAGGCAGCAGGTTTGGATGGTATTGCAGTGGAATTTATTAAAAAAGGGGGTGACTGTATTGTTGACTGGTTGGTAAGGTTATTTAATGTATGTATGACTCATGGTGAGGTGCCTGAGGATTGGCGGAATGCGTGCATAGTGCCATTGTACAAAGGCAAAGGGGATAAGAGTGAGTGCTCAAATTATAGAGGTATAAGTCTGTTGAGTATTCCTGGTAAATTATATGGGAGGGTATTGATTGAGAGGGTGAAGGCATGTACAGAGCATCAGATTGGGGAAGAGCAGTGTGGTTTCAGAAGTGGTAGAGGATGTGTGGATCAGGTGTTTGCTTTGAAGAATGTATGTGAGAAATACTTAGAAAAGCAAATGGATTTGTATGTAGCATTTATGGATCTGGAGAAGGCATATGATAGAGTTGATAGAGATGCTCTGTGGAAGGTATTAAGAATATATGGTGTGGGAGGAAAGTCGTTAGAAGCAGTGAAAAGTTTTTATCGAGGATGTAAGGCATGTGTACGTGTAGGAAGAGAGGAAAGTGATTGGTTCTCAGTGAATGTAGGTTTGCGGCAGGGGTGTGTGATGTCTCCATGGTTGTTTAATTTGTTTATGGATGGGGTTGTTAGGGAGGTAAATGCAAGAGTTTTGGAAAGAGGGGCAAGTATGAAGTCTGTTGGGGATGAGAGAGCTTGGGAAGTGAGTCAGTTGTTGTTCGCTGATGATACAGCGCTGGTGGCTGATTCATGTGAGAAACTGCAGAAGCTGGTGACTGAGTTTGGTAAAGTGTGTGGAAGAAGAAAGTTAAGAGTAAATGTGAATAAGAGCAAGGTTATTAGGTACAGTAGGGTTGAGGGTCAAGTCAATTGGGAGGTGAGTTTGAATGGAGAAAAACTGGAGGAAGTGAAGTGTTTTAGATATCTGGGAGTGGATCTGGCAGCGGATGGAACCATGGAAGCGGAAGTGGATCATAGGGTGGGGGAGGGGGCAAAAATTCTGGGGGCCTTGAAGAATGTGTGGAAGTCGAGAACATTATCTCGGAAAGCAAAAATGGGTATGTTTGAAGGAATAGTGGTTCCAACAATGTTGTATGGTTGCGAGGCGTGGGCTATGGATAGAGTTGTGCGCAGGAGGATGGATGTGCTGGAAATGAGATGTTTGAGGACAATGTGTGGTGTGAGGTGGTTTGATCGAGTGAGTAACGTAAGGGTAAGAGAGATGTGTGGAAATAAAAAGAGCGTGGTTGAGAGAGCAGAAGAGGGTGTTTTGAAGTGGTTTGGGCACATGGAGAGGATGAGTGAGGAAAGATTGACCAAGAGGATATATGTGTCGGAGGTGGAGGGAGCAAGGAGAAGAGGGAGACCAAATTGGAGGTGGAAAGATGGAGTGAAAAAGATTTTGTGTGATCGGGGCCTGAACATGCAGGAGGGTGAAAGGAGGGCAAGGAATAGAGTGAATTGGAGCGATGTGGTATACCGGGGTTGACGTGCTGTCAGTGGATGGAATCAAGGCATGTGAAGCGTCTGGGGTAAACCATGGAAAGCTGTGTAGGTATGTATATTTGCATGTGTGGACGTATGTATATACATGTGTATGGGGGGGGGGTTGGGCCATTTCTTTTGTCTGTTTCCTTGCGCTACCTCGCAAACACGGGAGACAGCGACAAAGTATAAAAAGAAAAAAAAAAAAAAAAGATTTCCTTCATTTTGTTCAGTTATATACTCTACGAATCAACAAATCTTTTCCATCTTAAAGTATATTAATTAAAATGAGGACAAATAGTTTACTTACAATCTATTTAATCATTACTCTAAGTAAATATTATTATCATCATATCAGTGCTTAAAGAGGAGAAAGCAGAATGTGGTTACCACAGCAAAGATGCTCCTTGACTTACAATGCATAAGTTGAAAATACGTCAAAAATACATTTATACTGTACATCTAATTTACCAAACATTATACCTTAGCCCAACTTAAACATTCTCAGAACACTTACATTAGCCTACGGTACAACAAAATCAAACACAAAGCCTATTTTATAATAAAGTGTTGAATATCTCATCATTGTAAAGTCAAAAAATTGTAAGTTGGGGGTCATCTGTACTATGCTGTCCCAGGTTTTGCTTGCTAACTAGGCTGGGTCCCAGGTATTGCTTCCTAGGCTGAGTCCCATGTATTGCATCATTCTAGGTGAATCTAATTTCATTGAATACAACACTTTCTTTTCTACTTTTGCAAGGTATTAATTATTCAACTTTTGATTTCATTAAAAGAAAAGTTTTTCAATTTCTCAAAAATTTGTAAATACTTTCCCTTTTCTTTTTCCATTTCATAATTCTCTCTATATTTCAGTTAAGGCCTGGCCTTGATGTGAACTTTAGTCCATGACTGAGCCTTCAACATTAAAAAAATAATCAATTACATTCGTCAAAGTTATTGTGAATTTATGTGATATATTCCCAATAAGCAGTGACTGTTTCTTTGTTCATCTGTCTATCTGATTATTGTTGGTCTGTCTCTTTGTCTGCAAAGTTGCTTCTTTTTACCTATTAATATGGTATGGGAGGGAGTTCTACATCCGTGGGACTCTGTCTCTTGAACTATGTTCTCATGCAACTTTTTGAACTTTTGCATGTCCCCATTATTTGCAATTTCATTGCTTGCTTTGTTGCATTCATCCACTTCCCTGATATCTCTGACATCTTTTATAGCATAATTTGATTAGCTTCTTATTGTGCTTACATATGTTATATACAGCTACAGTGAGCTTTATAAAGAAAACAATTAGAAGCAAAAACTGGATATGTTTCAAAAAGCCTTGGCAAAATTCTCCTACTCCACCTCCAGTTGAAAAAGTTGCTGAATATGATGATGCAAGGGATGATGATAGAGAACCTTACTTCCCCTCTTTCTCCCTCCCACTGACCCTCATTCTACCCAATCCTACTTCACAATAATGTCAAGCTTCCATCCCCACATTTTCTAGTAACTTGTCATCACATATCTAAATTACTAATTGCATATGTATGCGTACATTGAAATGTATACCACCGACCCTCACTCTACCCAATCCTACTTCACAACAACATCAAGCTCCCATCCCTACATTTTCTAGTAACTTGTCATCACATTATCTAAATTACTACTGCATATGTATTTATACATTGATATGTATATGTATGTATATGTGTGTGTGTGGGAGTTTATGTATATACATGTGTATGTGGGTGGGTTTGGCCATTCCTTCTCTGTTTCCTTGCGCTACCTCACTAACACGGGAGACGGCGATTAGGTATAACAAAAAAAGAAAAAATACTAATTTTATGTCTGTGGTAAGTAGTATTCAGCAAATATGTTGCAATTATGTTCCCTACTTATGAGATAGATAGGATAAATTAGTGCATGGGAACAAAATCCAAATAATGAGTTACAAATGCTGACATAACAACATTTTGTAAAACAAAAGGTTTTGCAGGATTGTAACCCTGTTTTTATACAGGGGTTGGCTGTGCACAGAACTTTGAGTGACAGTTTCTTTTTCAACATATATTCTCTGAAATACTCCAATAGAATATTTACCTTACACTCTAATACTGTTTTTCAATAAATTACCATTATCTGAGTATCTCTGAATAAACCTTTAGGTAATGTAAGATACCAAAAGTTACAAAAAGAGAAAAAACTCCAAAACTAAAACAAAAGAGATGGCAATATATACAATAAACATGTGTCTGCTTCAAATCAACAAAATTTCTCAATTTTCACAAGTACTACATCATTAACATAAACTTTACCTAAAAAGTAGAGGGTCAATAGTATTTCCTATTACAATAGCTGGGACAGCATGGACAAATGAATACCCTAATCATGGCCTTCTCATTAACACTAAATATACACCCTACTTTAAGCCAGGCACCCAATTTGTTTACTAATATCAAGGGAAGGATGAACTGCTGGGGGGAATGCAGGCACACTGCCCCACCAGGATTCAAACCCATGCCATTCTAACACAGGGCAGGTTCATGCATGTGTCATGGTTCATAAATTTGACATCTTTTTAACGAAGGGGTGGCATGCCTAATCGAGCCCTAAGTGCATTAGCCTCTGCAATCTCCATATCTTCTCTACTCATGCCCATCATTTCTTCCCGTTTATTGCGTCCACTACGGTGATGTTTTTCTTTGCGTTCACCACGGTCACGCTCCCTCTCTCGCTCTCTGTTTCGTTCCTTGCCATGATCTCTCTCTGCCCGCTCTCCATGACGGTGTTCACGTTCCTTTTCTCCTCCACGACCCCGCTCTCGATGGTGATGGGGATGATGACCTGGGTGCAATGAACAAAATGAAGTAAGTTTCACACAAAATGAGCATTTGTGTAAAATATGAAGCAAAATCAATCTGCATAAAGAAAACAGTGATCTAAGGAAATGTGATAAAATTCTGGGGTAACATTTAGTTTGCATTAATAAAAATTTAGAAATATGTGGAAATGGAAAATCAAATGGCAGAAGTCCTCACTAAGGCTAGGCCTTGCATGATATTAAAAAGGGAAAACAAAACAAAAAGGAAAAGAGTAGTCTCAAAGTTCCTGAAGTGGTTGAAAGCATAACATTAAAAATGGGGCAGGTCATTGTTATTTGGAAAGTACACAAAAAAGTAAAAAGATCTAAAGCTTTGCTGTGTAAGAAGAGAAACAGGTATTGTAACAGTCCATCCTTAAATTACAGACAGGTCCAATATGAGTGTGACATAGTGGCTTGCTAAATACTGCATGGCCTAGCTTACGGCTGAACATAAGCAGTCATTTCCCTGGATGAAGAAAACAAGATAATATCAGAAAAGAAGGGAAACAAGCACCAGTAAAAAGATGTAGGGAATCCAGACCAAATCTATAAATGGCCCAGGACAGGTTATAAGCTGAACTGCTATAAATTCAAATCTACTGGGTATGTGCACAGACTTACAGCTGCCCCACATGTGAGTGTAGTACTTCATACAAGGACAAATCAATCATCTATTACACAATTGCATTCAGTACAGAGCTCCATTTATGAGATTGTTTTTTATGTCAACTCCTGAAAAGGCCTAAAATACCTGGCTCATGTTGAACCTGAAGTGGAAGAGCTACCAACTAGGGGTAAGCTTTGTTTTTACATTTTGTCTTTTGACTTAACAAGAGGTAAAAACTGGTTTGGTTTGAACTGGCACTTATTAAACACTTTCTAGCTGATGTCTAACAATGAAGACCAAACCAATGCTTCAGCAAAGTATTCAGATAGAAGGGAAATATAACTGTTATATAGATAAAATTTCTTATGAGAAGTCAAGGTACTCTGGCCAAATTATCTCAGTTCTTCTTGAAAATATTAGGTCAAGTAAGCTCAACATTGAAAGAATTTGATATCTGAGGCCAATAGATAATGTACATTCTGAATTCATGTCTTGTTCACAAGTAGAATTTATCAGATCTTATATTCCTACAAGTTCAAAACTGTTGTAAGAATGATCTTCAACTCTTGGGAATTACAGAACATTCAAGATCTGCTCGATTAGTATGCTCTCAATAAAAGAGAAGGCTGAAGTAGAACCCCTGACATGTGTGAAATACCAAGAATTAGGAGCAGAATTGTGCCAACGGGATGATCATCATTGTCAAGTAATGTTTGTTGATTGGTCACTGAGCGGACCTATGCCAAGTTACCAAACCAGTACTGAGTGAAGTGCGAGAGGCATTTATCTCAACAGAAGGCAGGGAATTAAAAGATTTTTACACCTGGAAATCCTTGAGAGTCTCAAAGCTTCTAAGATGAAACAACCCTAGAGAGAAAGAGTTTGTAAGAAGAAATGTCAAGAGTAGGAATGAAAGCAAAGACACTGGTAACCAAAAGTTCCAAAGGAAGGTTTACATCTATATTCTTATAATGAGATAGATTTACGATGAGGATCAAGAAAAACTACATCAATATCTGGTAAGGTAACTGAAAAAAAGGGAAAACTACATCAATAAATTTATCAAAATACACTAACTTCTGACTAATAATAAAGATAAGGCAATATGAAAACTGTATGAACACAAAAATTAAAAAAAGAAAATATTGCTAACCTGGAGATCGAGATCTGGATCTATGACGTCTTTCTCTTGACCTGCTGCGATGTCGCTTTCTCTCCCTTTCCATTCTCTCTCTTTCCATTCCTCTTTCCCGTTCTATGCCTCTCTCTCGTTCCAAGACTCTTTCTCTTTCCATTAATCTTTCTCTCTCCATTACCCTATCCATTCCTCTTTCCCTATCCATCCCTCTATCCCTGTCCATCCCTCTCTCTCTTTCCATTCCTCTATCACGTTCCATTCCTCTATCACGTTCCATTCCTCTTTCCCTGTCCATTCCCCTTTCTCGCTCCATGCCTCTATCTCTCTCCCGTGAGCGACTTCTGCTGCGATGTCTGTAAAACAAAAATAATTATGTTAACAACATATCAGTTCCAAAATGTAAATTCAGAATGGCCATGAAATTTCTCATGCATGTGAAAGCTTCAAACAGTGCTATGTTCATCACTTACAATTTACAAGTAATGGAAAGACTACAGTAACACAATTTTCAGGGGCAAGAATAACCACATCTATGAATATGGTAAGCCCGGAATGAAACCTACCTCTTTTCTCTTTCTCTGTCATTCCGTATATCCCTTTGTGGGGAACGCCTTGATAGAGAATGGCCTCTTCCATGTCGATCATCCCTAAACAGGGAAAAAAAAAATATGATTTTCAGAGAAGGGCAATACTCCATCATATAATATCAGCTTACACAGTAAATCTAAGCTAAAGTGAGCATTCCTGCCCACTGCTAACCTGTGAGGTTCCAGATGCAAATGTTAGTTCAACAAATAAATTTCTACAAATGGTTCATGCGTACTCAAACATCAATTGTGTGCAAGCAGCCACTTGTAACAAAATACAGCAAAAAATTGTTTCCAACGCACAAAGGAGTGATAATAATAATAATCAGTAAAAATTTCAATTTAGTTTAGGAATAGGAATGTGGATGAAAAATATGAAGGATTAAGGATGAAAATTTGAGCAATGAAAATGAAAAACAATTTCAAAAGGAATTATGATAAGCAAGTGAAAGATGAGCCTGAGATTAAGTGAGACCAAGTGTTGTGAAAGTATTTAAAGACGACATTAATAAAGGCTAAGAGGAGAAATTTAAAGGAAGAACTGAATCTTACAGAGAATACTTATGAATGAGAAGCAGACTGAAAAAAAAAATCTTCAGAGAAAAGGTAAAAAATTGTGCATACAAGATAAGGAAATTACTAAAAAGAAAAGTAATAAAATTGTAAGATAAACAGAAACCAATGTCATAAGAAGTACACATGTCCAAGAAAGGAGATCTGTCGGAAAAGTGAGGATGTGCTTGACAAAAGACGACAATCATTCCTTATGGAAATGACTGTAGATGAAGATAATGGAGAGTAAGAAATGGCTTATGTGACTGGAAGTTGGCAGAGAACTAAATCAGCTTTGGGAAGATGAAGATACCATGAAGGTGAAACTATCAATAATCATATTCATTCTTAGTACTGGCAATGCAGAAGTAAAATTGTATTTGATCATATGTAGTGGTTTGCTGAGACCCTTGTTGGCGAAGATTAAGGGAAATTATAGAAGGTGGAAATAGGCAGTGGCAGTGCACTGCACTTACCACATATCTTGCTTGTCTGTCAATTCTGTAATCTTCAGATAAATGTCTGTCATAAAACCATTTTTCCAATATCTTCTGGAGATCTGTGCTTAATCCATTGACATTCCTTATTTCACTGAAGGGTCCATTTTTATTGCTGGACAATCATATTTGTTTGGAGTATTTCCAATTATTTAAAAGTGCACTTGTAATTTTTGTCACACTAGTTCTTCCTATATGTGAAGCTTTAACAGAATTGGTTTTTGCTCTTCAATTTGCTTCTAATCATAGAATATAATATATTCATATCTTCTTTCAAAACTATAAAGTTGCAGTTCTTCCTATAAATCTTTCATTGTATAGTCTGGGTTTTCATTCCCTTGATCATACTTGAAAAGTATGTCTGAATCCCCTCTAGCTTATCCATTACAGCTTGCTTGGTTGGATATCACAAAACACAGTAAAAATAATTTTTTCTTTCCACAAATAAAAACATTCTTATCATCAGCTTTCAATCTCTCGTAAGGAGAGTTCTCATTATCATTCCTCTTGTTACTGGGTTTTGGAGCCATATTACCATCATGCTCTTCTAATTTGAGTTTCTCATTAATAATGCTTATATAAAGTATATCTTTAACATTTGCTTTAGTACTATCTTTTCCCCTATTGGGCCTTTCCAGGAAGTCACCACTATACTGTTAATTGTTCTTTACCTTAGTTGTTCAAAGATATCTTAATTAAAGTTTATAAGGTAATTCTCTGCTCACTTACAAAGTCTTTTTTGCATGTTCTCTTTGCCTTCCTTTGATCCCATCATCCTACTGAGTCTGGTGTGAACTATAAAGCATCTGTCTACAGCTTCCTTTACTTCCACATCTATATCTGATATCAATATTACATACTGTAATGAAGCATGTATTGTTCCCTGAGGTAGACCTTATACAACACCATCATTAGAAATAGTTCCATTTGCTAATATCTTGAATTTTCTGTTTCTTAGAAAGACTATTATACACATTCTTTTGCTACTTTTTCTAATATAATTCTGTAGTTTAGCTTCTCATAATCCTTGTAAATCTAGAAAAACTATCCATTCTCTTTCCTTGCATCAGAGTTTTATTGATATATTCTAATTGAACTAGTAGCCACTTTGAGTAATCTTATCTGGAAGGAAAGAAAGTTCTACATAAAAATGAACTGCTGTATGCAGCATCTACAGATTAAGAGAAAGCATATGATAAGGAGACCATAACAGGACTCTGGAAAGTTTCAACATCCTAGATGTACATGAAAGTCTTGAATGCTGCTAAGAGTTTGCATGAGGACATAATACTTTTTCCACTATCTAACAGTGTGAATGAATTGTCCGAACTCAATATGGGGCCATGTGTGGATTGCATAATGTCATCATGACTATTTTGTGTTTTTTAACGGATGGAGCATTACATGAGATATGGTGATGAAGTACAATTAATGTAAGAGGTAGAAATAAAAAAAATCAAAATCTTTTCCAATGCTGGCAGCTGTGGTAAGTGGGACTGGAGACATGGCAAGAGAAGATGGGAGGATAAAGATAACCACTGCTCCATGTGACTCATCCATAAGTCAAGTTTTCTTTTCATGGGAATCATGTCTAAGTAGCCCAGTAAAGACAAATCACTTATTCAATCAGTGATCAATAAACATACTGCAACAATACAATTACCCTCTGCATGCACTTATTTAGTATATTTTTTCTTTCATGCATGTTCTTTTTCAGTGAAAACTGTGAGGTAGAGTCAGGGACAGATAACTGCTTCACCAATAATATTCTCACTTGGTTCCTTCCTCTGTTCCTTCTTTTGTAAAGAAATAATACAGGAGGAGAGGACTTTAAGCATCTCACTCATATCTATATATTTACTATAAACAAAATGTATGAAGTCTAAAAAAGAGCACAAAATACTTACCTAGGTGCTGTACGTGTTGGTTCTGCTTGGTCATTCCTTGGCCGAGGTGGAGGAAGAAGCTCCTCTTCATCACTCTCACTCTCTAAATCATCCAGATCATCGTCTAACAGAGAAACTCGACCTTCAAGTTCATTGTTCGCTTCATGAACCCATCTATAGATATGAGAAACTTGGCAAATAATGTATCTTGCATAGCAAAATTTAATCTTTATATGTAATGAACCACTACAACACCACTAAGGGCTATTTGGCATGTCTTAAGAATTTCTATAACTGATGCAAAAGTAAAAAGTGAGGTTGAGACAATGTGGAAGTACTCACAGAGCGTATAAACAGTGGTTACCTCAGAGGTATTTGGCACTGTTAGAAAATGTTAAGGAAAGAAAGGGACATAATGGAATAGGAATTTCATAAAAGTGATTGATAAGAATAATATGATTTGGAAGAAGCTGTGTATACTGCAAAGTAGGGATAAACAGAGGGCAAAGAGTGAAGAATATAAAGTTTTGAATGAAACACTAAAACAATGATGAGGCATATGAATAAAAGGAAAGCTAATGAAGATCAACAAGCATAAACAAAAAAAAAAAAGAAATATACCAGGAACATAAATGAAGGATGTGGAGGAATGCAACATTAAGCCATCAGCAAAAGAGTGCATTTAATTATCTGTGAATGAAAGGAAATCGCTGGAAAAAAAAAAGGGAAAAGTGTGGAAGGCTGAACAGAACCTTGAGAGACGCTGCTGTTAATGGATAATGGGAGAGGCAGCTCTATCAACAACCATGGAGACAGAATGGCCTGAAAGGAAGCTAAATGTGAAGGATCAAAGTGAGGGAGGGAAGCCAAAAGAGGGAGCTTTGAGATAAGATCCCGATGCCATACACTGTCAAAAGCTTTGGATATGTCAAGGGCAATTTCAGGAATGAAGACCAGACAATAGTAAGATAGAAAAGGATACCACCAAAGGATCTTCCCTTACAGAAGCCTTACTGGTGACTAGAGAGAAGCCTGTGAGATTCAAGAAGTCTGAGGACATGGGAGTTGAGGAAGGATTCAAAGACTTTGGAAATGGAAGATGTCAAAGCAACAGGAGTTAGAATGGTCACCCTTCTTAGGGATGGGATGTACCCAAACATGCTTCAATGAAGAAGGAAAAGTTCTGGTTTTTAAACAGAAACAGAACAGACAAACAAGCATGGGAGAAAGTTCAGAGGCACACTCTTTGAGTACACGGGGATGGATGCCATCATGGCCTTGCTTGTGTCCAGATGGAGAAATGCTTTTCAGACAGTTTGAAAAGAGATTAAGGGAAGGGGCATAGGGTAATTAAGAGGAGCATCAGGAGGTAAAGGAATGTTATATTCATGCAAGGTAAAGTTAGAGGAGAAACAGAAACCAAAGGGAGATGCTTTGTCTACAGGAGAGACAACTATAATAATCAAAACAGAAAAGTGAAGTAAAGGTAAAACAACTGAAATGTTTAGAGATGCCCTTAGCTAAGGACCAGATGGATGATGAGAAGAGGTTTTCCTACTTCATTTGATTAAATGAATGCTTTGCCTCATGGATAACATACATGCCATGATTTTGGGTAGTGATAAAATGCTGAATGGTAGTTGGAGGAAGGAGAGTTTTCCTATGCATGATATACCTGATCCCTTGCCTGAATGGCTTCAGAACAGGAGCAGTATGTACATTTATGCGATACTACCTTGCAAAAGTTCAACGATAAACAGACTGCATATCAAATACGTATACATTATTGGTACACAAAGGCTCTGTCAGCTGCATATCATTCTCTGCTGACTTTTCCCTTAATACTGGTGATGGATATCAAATGGATATCAAATATCCCAGATATATGGTAATGATCCTGCAAGAGGAAACTCAGATATATAAAAATGCATGTCTGCAGTGAATATACAGTTACAATTTCACCATGTGCATACCTTTTTTGAACTCTTGGCAATATTACATCACAGCAACGTTCTTCTCTTAATAAACCATCAATAAATTCATCCATGTGAGCAAGCTCATATTGACCAGAACGATTCATCAGGCGAAGTTTCCTATAGTCATTAAGCAGAGGTTCCAGGTACTTGTAGCAGTCTAAAGATCCATATACTAGCCTCAGGTAAAATGCTCCCAAGGCACGAACATACCTGAAATGAAAATATTATAGATTGAGCAATGTTAAATACAAGAGAAAGAGAAAAGAAAACTATTGCCTTATGGAACAAGTAATCTCTAAATATTCAAGAGCAATAATTTGAAGTTTAAATATATAATGAGAAACGTTGAAACGAGTGAAAAACTCTGAAACATGAAAGGTAGTTTAAATCAAAGTAAGAGAAGATCAAATAGAATGGATTATGCTAATCTGAACCTGGAAGAGAAGAGGTCAGTATGTAGGGGATATTCTTCATGCCAATTAATCAGCAAAAATAACAAAAGCCAAACACTTAACATATGTGTTCCAACAAATTCCAAAATACAATCATGCTGTTACGTATACTTCAAAAGGAAGGAATTCAAAGTTTGTTGGAAAATTAAAGGGAGATTTCAATAAATCAGGTTTGCTTGTAAAAACACAGTTCTAATAAAAACTTCATAAAGTTTGGGGATCATGAGAACATATATAGTAAAATGCCTTTCTTAATTCTTATATTATCATTTATCTGTATCTATGTAGCTTCATTCATTTCATTATGATGATATACATATATTTCTAATGCTATACTGGAATCAAATGTATCGTGTGTTTAATCACTTGGAGGACTAGTTCTATATTCCATCAGTGAAATATGCTATCATGCTATAAAATCTTTTAATAATTTACTTTAAACATAGTCTGAAAAGTAGAAAACAAATATAAGACCAAATTTTACATGTAGACATGAACAAGCCTTGGAGACTTCAGCTCTTCATAATGGAGATCCACACAACTACAACACTGACTTACAACCTACCTTTAAAAGATTTGGTTGCTGGTTTTAGCTAGTCAAAGATCATGTAACCAAAGCATAACAGTGGTGCATATTCCCAAGGCACCAACATACCTGGCCATCCATTGTGTGTTCAGAAAAATACTGCTACAATCTTATAACATCGTTTACAACTACCTACCAACCAGAAGCTGCTTATTTGAGGTACTCTGGTGGTAAAATTGTTAACAAAATGCAAACTTTGGTTCAAGGGATAATGTAACTGCATAAGAGGTAGGTCATGAAAATTAAAGCCCTCATAACACACTTATAATCAAGCACATAAAAAATATAATAACATACTTAAATTCATCTTGTTTGATGAATTCAATGATGATGTCCTTCTCTGGCTGAATCTGGAGCATTTTCAGGGCAAGACAAAGGAAGGGTGTTGGTTTGATATTACCACCATATACCCCACCAATGCTTCTCAACGCCATTGCCTTATCCACGAGCAGTTCGGCTGAAAAGAAATTTTCAAAATTTCAGACCATGAGCACCTACTCTATGTAAATATGTGCAAGAAGCTTGCATGAAAGAATGCTAAAGAAGCACACATTTCTAAGATAACATTAAGCACTACACAGTCTGGTGTTGTCATTTCTGTGCCCCACAATCACTCACCAGTAATTATAGATATCATGTGGATGGACAGAGATCAGGAATGCTGATAAACTAACATTCATATAATAGATGGCAATAAATTTCATATTGAAACGACATATATACACCGATGGAATCAATGGAGACATGGAACATGGGTATTCATGTATAAGGCACCAATAGCAGGTGGGGTATTTGCTAATATAAGAACTAAGTGTCACCTAGCGAGGCATGCCAACACCAGTTAGTGTAGCACTTACCACTCATGTATCATTATACATGATGTTAGTGATGTACTCTCATCTGGTTCATATCTCTGAAACAGTAAGTTGAGGTCTATATCACTTGTTTCTTCAAGTCTTACATTTCTTACAGGATGTTCTTTCATTTCATATGAAATTTTTCACATCTGATTTTCCATGTTATTTGTTGGCATTCAGTAAAAATAATGAAATAGCTGGAAATTAAAGTGTTAGAATCTATCTGACAGGTACGCATTTGCAAAAATGTCAGCTCCTCTTAAAATATTACATCCTTCGTGAATCCCTATTTTTCCTCTTAAAAAGCGACTAATATGATGCATGGCATCGACCACTGCTTCAAAAATATGCCCTCCAAAACTAGGTAACTTAGGTATCACTAAACTGCATTTATCCTGTATATCACTCCAAGATGAAAGTAATTTTACTACCGAGTTTTTTCATTCATTATATTTTATCATATTCATCATTCACCTCATCATCTCTCTCCTTCATATCCCTTCTTACTATCAGATTATTCAGGATCAAAAGATACGACATGTTAGTGCTACTGGAAAAAATTAACACCCTTACTTCATTACCTATCAGAAAAAAACCCATAAGAATTAATAAAAAATCCTAAACTACAAGGCTATCTGCTTTCAGATAAATTACTCCAGAAAAAAAAGTTCTAAATCACGTTCTGTGATCATTATAGTATTCTCTAAACACCACACAAGCACTACGAAACAAAATCTGTTAATTTTCAAGCCCAATACAGTAGAACGAAGATCCCAAAGCTAGAAGTATATCCTCTTCCAGATGAGTTATCCATGAAAAGAAAATTTTCGGAATCATTCTTTGCAACTGTTATTGTATTCTCTAAGCACTACACTGGTAGAGAACAGGATCACTCAACTCTTTGTGATGCAGGGCTAAACTGGACTTTCCCTCAAGTTTACACACTGAAAAACTTTTGACCATATGATTTTCAATTTTAGATCTGTAATAACCAATACGAAGGTGGCAATGGAGTAAGTTACAATTATCTTTATACATGGAAATCATTCTTCCCTTAGTGATTCCTCATCTCTAGCACACTCTGTTGCCGTAAGAAAATAAAAAGGGACAAGGTATATAATTTCCTCACACAATATATATGGACTGTATAAAACTGGTCATATATTAAGAACTCTATTCTCTATCATCCACCATTGGCATATTTGCATTTTTAAATCGAGTTGCCAGTCTTCTAAAAATTCTCCTGACCTACCTGAGAGAGCGAAACATTCTTCCTTCCAGTATCGAGAATCATATATTCTGGTTCTTATAATCTTTTCTACTAAATACTGTGGATTAGTTCCATGAATAGATTGGGCATCTTTCACCGTTCGGTTAGCCATCTCGACCAATGTTTACTAACACCAGCTGAGCTGAGCTGAGCAACCAATAGGCAGCCAGAATCTGGGTACGTTCCTACCTTCGACCCCGTGGTAGGGTGCGTTCCAGTCTAAGCTTTAGTTAGAACTCTAAAAAAAACAAGATTTCTTTTTTTAATCCATCGTAGAATGTAAATCATATCGATGGGGTATATAATTCCTAAATATTAAGGTATCATGTGTGTAAATAAGATAAAATTCGAACAATAAAAAGCGAAAAAAATATTTCAGTATTACGCAAACGCTGAATGTCATATATATATATATATATATATATATATATATATATATATATATATATATATATATATATATATATATATATATATATATATATATATTTTATTATTTTATTATACTTTGTCGCTGTCTCCCGCGTTTGCGAGGTAGCGCAAGGAAACAGACGAAAGAAATGGCCCAACCCCCCCCCCCATACACATGTATATACATACGTCCACACACGCAAATATACATACCTACACAGCTTTCCATGGTTTACCCCAGACGCTTCACATGCCTTGATTCAATCCACTGACATCACGTCAACCCCGGTATGCCACATCGCTCCAATTCACTCTATTCCTTGCCCTCCTTTCACCCTCCTGCATGTTCAGGCCCCGATCACACAAAATCTTTTTCACTCCATCTTTCCACCTCCAATTTGGTCTCCCTCTTCTCCTCGTTCCCTCCACCTCCGACACATATATCCTCTTGGTCAATCTTTCCTCACTCATTCTCTCCATGTGCCCAAACCACTTCAAAACACCCTCTTCTGCTCTCTCAACCACGCTCTTTTTATTTCCACACATCTCTCTTACCCTTACGTTACTCACTCGATCAAACCACCTCACACCACACATTGTCCTCAAACATCTCATTTCCAGCACATCCATCCTCCTGCGCACAACTCTATCCATAGCCCACGCCTCGCAACCATACAACATTGTTGGAACCACTATTCCTTCAAACATACCCATTTTTGCTTTCCGAGATAATGTTCTCGACTTCCACACATTCTTCAAGGCCCCCAGAATTTTCGCCCCTCCCCCACCCTATGATCCACTTCCGCTTCCATGGTTCCATCCGCTGCCAGATCCACTCCCAGATATCTAAAACACTTCACTTCCTCCAGTTTTTCTCCATTCAAACTCACCTCCCAATTGACTTGACCCTCAACCCTACTGTACCTAATATATATTTCTTTCGAGAAAGCGAAAGAAATATATATATATATATATATATATATATATATATATATATATATATATATATATATATATATATATATATATATATATATATATATATATATTATCCCTGGGGATAGGGGAGAAAGAATACTTCCCACGTATTCCCTGCGTGTCGTAGAAGGCGACTAAAAGGGGAGGGAGCGGGTGGCTGGAAATCCTCCCCTCTCTTTTTTTTTTAATTTTCCAAAAGAAGGAACAGAGAAGGGGGTCAGGTGAGGATATTCTCTTTAAGGCCCAGTTCTCTGTTCTTAACGCTACCTCGCGAACGCGGGAAATGGCAAATAGTATGAAAAAAAAAAAAAATATATATATATATATATATATATATATATATATATATATATATATATATACATATATATCCTCTTTGAAGAATGTATGTGAGAAATACTTAGAAAAGCAAATGGATTTGTATGTAGCATTTATGGATCTGGAGAAGGCATATGATAGAGTTGATAGAGATGCTCTGTGGAAGGTATTAAGAATATATGGTGTGGGAGGCAAGTTGTTAGAAGCAGTGAAAAGTTTTTATCGAGGATGTAAGGCATGTGTACGTGTAGGAAGAGAGGAAAGTGATTGGTTCTCAGTGAATGTAGGTTTGCGGCAGGGGTGTGTGATGTCTCCATGGTTGTTTAATTTGTTTATGGATGGGGTTGTTAGGGAGGTGAATGCAAGAGTTTTGGAAAGAGGGGCAAGTATGAAGTCTGTTGGGGATGAGAGAGCTTGGGAAGTGAGTCAGTTGTTGTTCGCTGATGATACAGCGCTGGTGGCTGATTCATGTGAGAAACTGCAGAAGCTGGTGACTGAGTTTGGTAAAGTGTGTGAAAGAAGAAAGTTAAGAGTAAATGTGAATAAGAGCAAGGTTATTAGGTACAGTAGGGTTGAGGGTCAAGTCAATTGGGAGGTGAGTTTGAATGGAGAAAAACTGGAGGAAGTGAAGTGTTTTAGATATCTGGGAGTGGATCTGGCAGCGGATGGAACCATGGAAGCGGAAGTGGATCATAGGGTGGGGGGAGGGGGCGAAAATTCTGAGAGCCTTGAAGAATGTGTGGAAGTCGAGAACATTATCTCGGAAAGCAAAAATGGGTATGTTTGAAGGAATAGTGGTTCCAACAATGTTGTATGGTTGCGAGGCGTGGGCTATGGATAGAGTTGTGCGCAGGAGGATGGATGTGCTGGAAATGAGATGTTTGAGGACAATGTGTGGTGTGAGGTGGTTTGATCGAGTAAGTAACGTAAGGGTAAGAGAGATGTGTGGAAATAAAAAGAGCGTGGTTGAGAGAGCAGAAGAGGGTGTTTTGAAATGGTTCGGGCACATGGAGAGAATGAGTGAGGAAAGATTGACCAAGAGAATATATGTGTCGGAGGTGGAGGGAACGAGGAGAAGAGGGAGACCAAATTGGAGGTGGAAAGATGGAGTGAAAAAGATTTTGTGTGATCGGGGCCTGAACATGCAGGAGGGTGAAAGGAGGGCAAGGAATAGAGTGAATTGGAGCGATGTGGTATACCGGGGTTGACGTGCTGTCAGTGGATTGAATCAAGGCATGTGAAGCGTCTGGGGTAAACCATGGAAAGCTGTGTAGGTATGTATATTTGCGTGTGTGGACGTATGTATATACATGTGTATGGGGGTGGGTTGGGCCTTTCTTTCGTCTGTTTCCTTGCGCTACCTTGCAAACGCGGGAGACAGCGACAAAGCAAGAAAAAAAAAAATATATATCCTCTACCACTTCTGAAACCACACTGCTCTTCCCCAATCTGATGCTCTGTACATGCCTTCACCCTCTCAATCAATACCGTCCCATATAATTTACCAGGAATACTCAACAAACTTATACCTCTGTAATTTGAGCACTCACTCTTATCCCCTTTGCCTTTGTACAATGGGCACTATGCACGCATTCCGCCAATCCTCAGGCACCTCACCATGAGTCATACATACATTAAATAACCTTACCAACCAGTCAATAATACAGTCACCCCCTTTTTTAATAAATTCCACTGCAATACCATCCAAGCCTGCTGCCTTGCCGGCTTTCATCTTCCGCAAAGCTTTTACTACCTCTTCTCTGTTCACCAAATCATTTTCATTAACCCTCTCACTTTGCACACCACCTCGACCAAAACACCCTACATCTGCCACTCTATCATCAAACACATTCAACAAACCTTTGCTTTGAAGAATGTATGTGAGAAATACTTAGAAAAGCAAATGGATTTGTATGTAGCATTTATGGATCTGGAGAAGGCATATGATAGAGTTGATAGAGATGCTCTGTGGAAGGTATTAAGAATATATGGTGTGGGAGGCAAGTTGTTAGAAGCAGTGAAAAGTTTTTATCGAGGATGTAAGGCATGTGTACGTGTAGGAAGAGAGGAAAGTGATTGGTTCTCAGTGAATGTAGGTTTGCGGCAGGGGTGTGTGATGTCTCCATGGTTGTTTAATTTGTTTATGGATGGGGTTGTTAGGGAGGTGAATGCAAGAGTTTTGGAAAGAGGGGCAAGTATGAAGTCTGTTGGGGATGAGAGAGCTTGGGAAGTGAGTCAGTTGTTGTTCGCTGATGATACAGCGCTGGTGGCTGATTCATGTGAGAAACTGCAGAAGCTGGTGACTGAGTTTGGTAAAGTGTGTGAAAGAAGAAAGTTAAGAGTAAATGTGAATAAGAGCAAGGTTATTAGGTACAGTAGGGTTGAGGGTCAAGTCAATTGGGAGGTGAGTTTGAATGGAGAAAAACTGGAGGAAGTGAAGTGTTTTAGATATCTGGGAGTGGATCTGGCAGCGGATGGAACCATGGAAGCGGAAGTGGATCATAGGGTGGGGGAGGGGGCGAAAATTCTGAGAGCCTTGAAGAATGTGTGGAAGTCGAGAACATTATCTCGGAAAGCAAAAATGGGTATGTTTGAAGGAATAGTGGTTCCAACAATGTTGTATGGTTGCGAGGCGTGGGCTATGGATAGAGTTGTGCGCAGGAGGATGGATGTGCTGGAAATGAGATGTTTGAGGACAATGTGTGGTGTGAGGTGGTTTGATCGAGTAAGTAACGTAAGGGTAAGAGAGATGTGTGGAAATAAAAAGAGCGTGGTTGAGAGAGCAGAAGAGGGTGTTTTGAAATGGTTCGGGCACATGGAGAGAATGAGTGAGGAAAGATTGACCAAGAGAATATATGTGTCGGAGGTGGAGGGAACGAGGAGAAGAGGGAGACCAAATTGGAGGTGGAAAGATGGAGTGAAAAAGATTTTGTGTGATCGGGGCCTGAACATGCAGGAGGGTGAAAGGAGGGCAAGGAATAGAGTGAATTGGAGCGATGTGGTATACCGGGGTTGACGTGCTGTCAGTGGATTGAATCAAGGCATGTGAAGCGTCTGGGGTAAACCATGGAAAGCTGTGTAGGTATGTATATTTGCGTGTGTGGACGTATGTATATACATGTGTATGGGGGTGGGTTGGGCCTTTCTTTCGTCTGTTTCCTTGCGCTACCTCGCAAACGCGGGAGACAGCGACAAAGCAAGAAAAAAAAAATATATATCCTCTACCACTTCTGAAACCACACTGCTCTTCCCCAATCTGATGCTCTGTACATGCCTTCACCCTCTCAATCAATACCGTCCCATATAATTTACCAGGAATACTCAACAAACTTATACCTCTGTAATTTGAGCACTCACTCTTATCCCCTTTGCCTTTGTACAATGGCACTATGCACGCATTCCGCCAATCCTCAGGCACCTCACCATGAGTCATACATACATTAAATAACCTTACCAACCAGTCAATAATACAGTCACCCCCTTTTTTAATAAATTCCACTGCAATACCATCCAAGCCTGCTGCCTTGCCGGCTTTCATCTTCCGCAAAGCTTTTACTACCTCTTCTCTGTTCACCAAATCATTTTCATTAACCCTCTCACTTTGCACACCACCTCGACCAAAACACCCTACATCTGCCACTCTATCATCAAACACATTCAACAAACCTTTGCTTTGAAGAATGTATGTGAGAAATACTTAGAAAAGCAAATGGATTTGTATGTAGCATTTATGGATCTGGAGAAGGCATATGATAGAGTTGATAGAGATGCTCTGTGGAAGGTATTAAGAATATATGATGTGGGAGGCAAGTTGTTAGAAGCAGTGAAAAGTTTTTATCGAGGATGTAAGGCATGTGTACGTGTAGGAAGAGAGGAAAGTGATTGGTTCTCAGTGAATGTAGGTTTGCGGCAGGGGTGTGTGATGTCTCCATGGTTGTTTAATTTGTTTATGGATGGGGTTGTTAGGGAGGTGAATGCAAGAGTTTTGGAAAGAGGGGCAAGTATGCAGTCTGTTGGGGATGAGAGAGCTTGGGAAGTGAGTCAGTTGTTGTTCGCTGATGATACAGCACTGGTGGCTGATTCATGTGAGAAACTGCAGAAGCTGGTGACTGAGTTTGGTAAAGTGTGTGAAAGAAGAAAGTTAAGAGTAAATGTGAATAAGAGCAAGGTTATCAGGTACAGTAGGGTTGAGGGTCAAGTCAATTGGGAGGTAAGTTTGAATGGAGAAAAACTGGAGGAAGTAAAGTGTTTTAGATATCTGGGAGTGGATCTGGCAGCGGATGGAACCATGGAAGTGGAAGTGGATCATAGGGTGGGGGAGGGGGCGAAAATTCTGGGAGCCTTGAAGAATGTTTGGAAGTCGAGAACATTATCTCGGAAAGCAAAAATGGGTATGTTTGAAGGAATAGTGGTTCCAACAATATTGTATGGTTGCGAGGCGTGGGCTATGGATAGAGTTGTGCGGAGGAGGGTGGATGTGCTGGAAATGAGATGTTTGAGGACAATATGTGGTGTGAGGTGGTTTGATCGAGTAAGTAATGTAAGGGTAAGAGAGATGTGTGGAAATAAAAAGAGCGTGGTTGAGATAGTAGAAGAGCGTGTTTTGAAATGGTCTGGTCACATGGAGAGAATGAGTGAGGAAAGATTGACCAAGAGGATATACGTGCCGGCGGTGGAGGGAACGAGGAGAAGTGGGAGACCAAATTGGAGGTGGAAAGATGGAGTGAAAAAGATTTTGAGTGATCGGGGCTTGAACATGCAGGAGGGTGAAAGGCTGGCAAGAAATAGAGTGAATTGGATCGATGTGGTATACCGAGGTCGACGTGCTGTCAGTGGATTGAATCAGGGCATGTGAAGCGTCTGGGGTAAACCATGGAAAGTTGTGTGGGGCCTGGATGTGGAAAGGGAGCTGTGGTTTCGGGCATTATTGCATGACAGCTAGACACTGAGTGTGAACGAGTGGGGCGCCTTTGTTGTCTTTTCCTAGCGCTACCTCGCACACATGAGGGGGGAGGGGGATGTTATTCCATGTGTGGCGAGGTGGCGATGGGAACAAATAAAGGCAGTGTGAATTGTGTGCATGGGTATATATGTATGTGTCTGTGTGTATATATATGTGTACATTGAGATGTATAGGTATGTATATTTGCGTGTGTGGACGTGTGTGTATATACAGGTGTATGGGGGTGGGTTGGGCCATTTCTTTTTTCTGTTTCCTTGTGCTACCTCGCAAATGCGGGAGACAGCGACAAAGCAAATAAATAAATATATAAATATATATATATATATATATATATATATATATATATATATATATATATATATATATATATATATATATTTATATATATATTATATTTATATTTTCCTCAATAACGAAAATATGAATAATTATCCGTTGATGGCTGTAGTAGAAATGAGTATTTCTTATTTTCTTATGTTATCTTTTTCAGTATTTGTATGTTTTGCAGCGTGTCTCTGTTTTCTACTAAAATAAAGCAGGCTGTAACGTGTGTGTTGCCTGCTTGCTTGGCTGGTTGGATGGTAGGCGGCTTACGGGAACGTCAACACCATAAGGCTTGTGTCTGCTGCACCACATCTTGACATATATCAGAGGAATGGTGAGAAATTTTATGATTACATCTTTTAATCTCCTTTTCGGTTATTATATGAATGATTCATATGAGAATGATCTTCTTTGTGAATTTACTGAGATGATGAATTAGTATTTGGTAGTATGAGTGTTGGTAATGTGTGATATATCTGACTGGGGTTCAAGTCATATTTCACCGCATCAAACCTGGCTTTGGAAAATTGATGCTAATGTATTAAGTGTATTTCATAGTTTTATATGATTACAGAAGTACAAGATATGTATAAATAATATTTTAACGTTTTATTGTTACAGTTTTTCATTTGTAGTTAAAAGGCTTCATCAGATTATTAAAAGAGTATTATATTTTCTCTGTGCCCTTCCAGTTCACACAATGAGTAACAAGATATTCATCATTGCACTAGTGGTCGCTTTAGCTGCTACCTTTATTAATACCTACCTGAAGAATAAGGTCAGCTTGTGTGACATTGTGATTGAATCAGAGGCTTGTTCCTTAATTAATATCATTTCTTTGGGCATTATTTATCGCACATCTCAGATATACTGCTCTCCATCAGAATCTTAGATTTTATTACTAGACATTTTTTTTCTTGACAAATATGTGTACTAACTTAACCTTTCATGACTCTAGGAATGATCTACATTCTTTGCAACAAATTGTTCATGAATTAAATTTTGCCTGTTGAATCATTGTCATTACAATATCTTGGATGTGTGTGAAAGTTATTATAAACTTAGCTATTATATGTCTAATATCAACTTTCCATTATATATTATCTCAAAAAGTTTTTATATGATTCATATTACACATAGATTATTTTGATAATGTTTATATTGACTGTACATAACCTTCTGTCTATACTCTGTTTCATTTTGATTTATGCTTTTTAAATCTAGGGAGAGATGCGGTATGTATTCCATACAGAATGGTATGATCCAGTTTCAGCAACAGTGAAAAAATTCTTGCTGAGTTTCTTCCCAAAGGATAAGTCTGTAGAAATGGTGAGTATTCCAGGGAGAGAAATAAAGTTAGATTGTTTTTGTCACTCATTTGAGTAGTTATGTCTGTACAGAAATTTTCCCACTACTGGAACTTTTGTATTGCTATCTTAAAATATTATCAGAATTATAGGAATTTAATTTTCATGACTATGATTTTACTTATAAGAAAATCTTTTGAAATGAGGCTCCACTTAAAACCCTTTACCATTGGAAAATAAATGTGTAGAATTACATGAAGATTGTTAACACTCTGATGGTGTGGAGGATTAAGTGCACTATTATAAATGGCAGACTGCAGACAACTAATGCTTTTACACTTGTTTTATATTTGTATTTTATGTATATAGTTGGAAAGATAGATAAAGGCTGTATAAAAAACATTAGTCCAAGACCTTTCCTTACAAAGAATAATCTTAAGTAAGCTACAGTGAGCAACATCATGCTACAAAAATAGGAAAGCATGTGTGAAGGTCATTGTTGTATAATATTTGAAATAAATTTTTGTATAAGACATGCCTTGTGATGTCACTGGCTTTTCAGAGCATTTATATGGATATGCCATTGAGAGAATGAAAGCAAGAATAGTGTAGAGGAAGCCTAGCTGTTTTTAATGATTTGGAGTTGCAAGTATTTAGTGAGAAAAAAATACAAGGTGGTAAATGAGTGATACAGAACATGTAAAAGAAAGAAGTCGAAATAAAAGTTGGTGGTGGACTTTAAAAGGAGGGACAATAAAGTGGAAGAGTTTGAAAAGTTTTGCTTTATAGATTCTGTATATCAAGTGAGCTGAAAGGCAAGGTAAGGGTGGATGGTGAACTATTGGAAGAGACTAGAAAAATTTAAGTATAAGGAATTGGTACTGAGCAAACATGACACAGTGGAAGGAGGAGAAAAGGAAAGAGCAGTTCAGGGTAGAAAGTTTATCAGAATTTTGTGGGGGATTATGAAAGGGAAGAATGTGCCCATGGATGCTTTAAAGGAATGAGATTTAGCATAGTTCTGCCAACATTAGTGCTTGTGTGTGAAACATGGATATAAAACAGACTTCATGGATTCAGGCTGTTATGATAAGTTATTTAAGGAATGCTTATTGTGTTAGCAGATAGGATGAAATAGATAATACTGAAGTATTTTGGAGATGTAGGATGACAGACAATGAAATGGAATGCAGTGACACAGAGTATATTAAAAGAGATACTGCACCTTGAAGTGGTTAGATCATGTTAAGAGGTTGCATGTTGGTCGATTGGTGAAGGATATTTTTATGAATGAAGCAGAAGGAAATAGAGTGATGGGAAGAAAGCTAACAATTTCGGATGGGAAGGTGAGAGATTACATTGTAGAGAGGATCCAGGAAGTTGTTAGGGGGATGGAGTATGCAATGGAGGTGTTTCAGTAGGGAAATCTTGAGACTTTTCTGTCATGGTCACACCCCAAGAGAGGATCTATCAGGGGAAATGAGATATAGATATGAATAGATATGTAGTTAGGTAGATTAATTGATTATGCTGTACATTTTCGCAGGTAACAAACCAGCATTATCAGAATATTAGCTCGTAATTTATGATGCCATGTTTTCAGTATGATCTTCGGGCCAAAAGGTTATTTTTAAAACGACTCCCAGTAGATGGTGTTGAGGAAAAGGACCTATACCTCAGCAATACTATTGTAATTCTTTCTCGACAGTTGAAAATCACTGACTATGCAGATGCAACGACACGTGAACAAATCAGCTCCAAAAGGCAGAGGTGAGGCTTGCCTGTACATGTTACTGCACTTAAATTGATATCTTACTGACTTTTATGGTACATTCTGATGAGATTGTAAGAAAGTGAATTAACTATGAGAAGTGTTATGAAGTCTAAAAGGTAAATGGAACAGTAGAGTGAAGGAAATTGTATAAGAAACAAGTATATTGTGAATTTTACATCACAGTATTTTACAAAGATTTTTAAAGTATAAGAATGTATCTGTGGGGCAATCTGCAGAAGGTGGATATTGACAGCGCTAAAATGTTAATTTGAAAATTGATGCCAGGAAGTGGATAGTGTAAATTGAAAGTTTATGGAAATTTTGACTGGAACAAGTTGACATGTTCAAGATTCATAGGAAGTAATCAGTATTCTCTTTTTGATAGGAAAACTTGGAGGTTGAGAAAGAGGGAGGGAGGGAATAAAGAAAACATCACAAAAGGTAAACTATTTTTAGGGTTTAAGTTCAGGCAAAGCTAATATTAGGTGCCTTGTTGCTGCTTGTCTGACATGATTAATATGTTTGCATGCCTAGGGCATCCTATGTGTGACAGTGACTGATATGAGCATTCCATGCAGTGATATGGAGGTAATTCTGTTTCAATCCTAAATCATACTTGTCTCAAAGAGTTGAAGAGGTCATGCATGATTTGTTTCTGAAAGATCATGAGTTATAGTATTACAATATACTTTGATGTTAAAAATTGATTGTATTTACTGATTAGGAGCAGAAGGACAGCTTTGAGATTTGTAAATACAGAAGCTTCTCAAACTTTTGATATGTATTACTACATAGGGGATAAGAGTGAGTGCTCAAATTACAGAGGTATAAGTTTGTTGAGTATTCCTGGTAAATTATATGGGAGGGTGTTGATTGAGAGGGTGAAGGCATGTACAGAGCATCAGATTGGGGAAGAGCAGTGTGGTTTCAGAAGTGGTAGAGGATGTGTGGATCAGGGGTTTGCTTTGAAGAATGTATGTGAGAAATACTTAGAAAAGCAAATGGATTTGTATGTAGCATTTATGGATCTGGAGAAGGTATATGATAGAGTTGATAGAGATGCTCTGTGGAAGGTATTAAGAATATATGGTGTGGGAGGCAAGTTGTTAGAAGTAGTAAAAAGTTTTTATCGAGGATGTAAGGCATGTGTACGTGTAGGAAGAGAGGAAAGCGATTGGTTCTCAGTGAATGTAGGTTTGCGGCAGGGGTGTGTGATGTCTCCATGATTGTTTAATTTGTTTATGGATGGGGTTGTTAGTGAGGTGAATGCAAGAGTTTTGGAAAGAGGGGCAAGTATGCAGTCTGTTGTGGATGGGAGAGCTTGGGAAGTGAGTCAGTTGTTGTTCGCTGATGATACAGCGCTGGTGGCTGATTCATGTGAGAAACTGCAGAAGCTGGTGACTGAGTTTGGTAAAGTGTGTGGAAGAAGAAAGTTAAGAGTAAATGTGAATAAGAGCAAGGTTATTAGGTACAGTAGGGTTGAGGGTCAAGTCAATTGGGAGGTAAGTTTGAATGGAGAAAAACTGGAGGAAGTAAAGTGTTTTAGATATCTGGGAGTGGATCTGGCAGCGGATGGAACCATGGAAGAGGAAGTGAATGATAGGGTGGGGGAGGGGGCGAAAATTCTGGGAGCCTTGAAGAATGTTTGGAAGTCGAGAACATTATCTCGGAAAGCAAAAATGGGTATGTTTGAAGGAATAGTGGTTCCAACAATGTTGTATGGTTGCGAGGCGTGGGCTATGGATAGAGTTGTGCGCAGGAGGGTGGATGTGCTGGAAATGAGATGTTTGAGGACAATATGTGGTGTGAGGTGGTTTGATTGAGTAAGTAATATAAGGGTAAGAGAGATGTGTGGAAATGAAAAGAGTGTGGTTGAGAGAGCAGAAGAGGGTGTTTTGAAATGGTTTGGTCACATGGAGAGAATGAGTGAGGAAAGATTGACCAAGAGGACATATGTGTCGGAGGTGGAGGGAACGAGGAGAAGTGGGAGACCAAATTGGAGGTGGAAAGATGGAGTGAAAAATATTTTGAGTAATCGGGGCCTGAACATGCAGGAGGGTGAAAGGCGTGCAAGGAATAGAATGAATTGGAACGATGTGGTATACCGAGGTCGACGTGCTGTCAGTGGATTGAACCAGGGCATGTGAAGCATCTGGGGTAAACCATGGAAAGTTGTGTGGGGCCTGGATGTGGAAAGGGAGGTGTGGTTTCAGTGCATTATTACATGACAGCTAGAGACTGAGTGTGAATGAATGGGGCCTTTGGTGTCTTTTCCTAGTGCTACCTCGCACACATGCGGGGGGGAGGGGGTTGTTACTCCATGTGTGGCGAGGTGGCAATGGGAATAAATAAAGGCAGACAGTATGAATTATGTACATGTGTATATATGTATATGTCTGTGTGTGTATACATGTGTACATTGAGATGTACAGGTATGTATATTTGCGTGTGTGAACGTGTATGTATATACATGTGTATGTGGGTGGGTTGGGCCATTCTTTCATCTGTTTCCTTGCGCTACCTCGCTAACGCGGGAGATAACGACAAAGCAAAATTAATAAATAAATAAGATACTAAATATTAGAAAGAATTTGCATCCTTTGAAATTATCTTGTTTCCTACCATCTTATATGTGGTTGATGGTGGTCATGTGGAAATAGGGAGGGCTCTCCTGTACAAATCTTGGGCATCATGATATTTGATCAAGGAAGGTCACAGAGAATTGGAGAAGGTATATCAGGGGAAGCTGTGGATGAAGTATTGGTGACAAGTAGAGTACTCTGAAATTTGACTTCACTCAGGCCACACCCTGTCCTACTTAGACTTTCCATCTGTGAGTTGCATATCTGACTGCTAAGTTTCCTTGCCTCATGTTAAATACTGTTAGTACTACAGTGTTGCTGCTGCATGATGTGGGATGAAATGGATGGTAATTCTAAGACACTATTTTGATGTTATTTAACCACTTACAGTACCAGGACCTGGAAAACTGAGCCTATGTGATTATCCAAGGACACTCTGTCTCATAGTGCCAAGATTGGACAGTGGACATATGAATATCTTCTTGCTGACAAGAATCCTTGTGACCTCTGTGATGTCACCAGTGACTCTGCTTGGACATGGAGAGACTCCTGCAAAATTTCTTCTGTTTTGACTTTGACTCTTTTGTGTGCATTTGTTTCCTTAATGACAGCTACCCAAGGGTCCACCCTTATCTTGCTTTTACCTGAAGATGGTTAGCCTGGCTCACCCTAACACATCTAGCTTTCACTTGTTCCTCTTGAAGGGAGCTGTTATATAAGTCCCTATCTAAAGCTGCATGAGTTCTTAATAGCTATTACTACCAGCTGCAGTGTCCATTTTCCATGATGCTGAGTTCCAAGACTCCTGCTGGTGCTTCCTGAGCTCCTGATCCACTGCTAGATCTACCTGTCTGTAGCCCCTTGCCATTGCCATTTGTGAGAGTTCCCAAGTCAATTAGAATTGCTGCACATTGCAGGCATCTGTCATTTGAGAACACAGTGTTTGTTAGTTTTAGATAATGATTCTACTCAAGATCCCAGCACCTAGTAATTCCCTACTCATGGTTCTCCTTAATCTTACTGATTTAATTTTGCTGCTGTTTCTCACTGTACTGTTAAGCAAGGAATTCCCAGTTTTTCACTCTTTGAGCTTAGAAGGAGGTTTTCAAGTTGATCTGAGGGGTCCTTGTACACCATCTTTTTATAGATGAGAGGTCTGCCAGGGGACTCTTCCATTCATCGTTTTTGAAAATAGGACAGTTAACTTCTTACCATTGCCTTGAACCCTGACAGTCATCATGTACTGCCTCTCCTTACCTTTCAGTAAACCTCAGTTTTTGAGTCACTATACTTTATGTACTTTCTAGTTATGCTTTAGCCTTCAGATTTCATTTTATGGCCATATGACAATGATAAGAATTTCTTTAATGTGTTATTCCATACTCACCTCTTCTCTGTACTCATTTAACTTTCCTAAGCCAATCTCTTTTGAGGAAATCATTCCTGGTTTCCTGGTCTTCTCATCTGCTGTACTCAAACAAGTACACCTCAAATGAGTGCACCTTTGTGTTTGCCATTCTGGAGCTGTAAATGTTGCATGCAAGTGGTGCACAAATGGTTATTATGCTGATTGCAGATATGCTCTTACTTGCGAAAGGCCTGTTAAGATCAACTCAGACAACATCTGACCCTCGTGAAATTAGGTATAAGCATGAAGGATGAAGTGTATTGGTTATTTGCTCACAATCATGTCATTTAGGTGAAGTTGAATTGTGGATTTATGGTACATGTGCTTCTGTTTACTGATGTTGACAAGCATATTCAAGTCCACTCATATGAATCACACATGTATTTGAAGGAGGAATACTTATTCCTTTTCACTGCAAAGTTTGTTTTATAATCTTGCTTGACAGTCAGGAGGTGGGTAACAGCTCAACAAGCTTTTTGATTGTCTACTAATGAGTGATAACATCTCTGTAAGCAGAATTATTTCATGATGATGCACTTATCCTAATAGATATGTAAAAGCTTCAGTAGAGCAATTACAGTGGGACAATCATTTATGAATATTTATTTTATATTTATATTTAAAGGGGAAGAGTGGTTTGGGAAGGTCTTGGGAGTAAAGTCAGGGGTTAGTGAGAAGACAAGAGCAAGGAAAGGAGTAGCAATACTCCTGAAACAGGAGTTGTGGGAGTATGTGATAGAATGTAAGAAAGTAAATTCTCGATTAATATGGGTAAAACTGAAAGTTGATGGAGAGAGATGGGTGATTATTGGTGCATATGCACCTGGGCATGAGAAGAAAGATCATGAGAGGCAAGTGTTTTGGGAGCAGCTGAATGAGTGTGTTAGTGGTTTTGATGCACGAGACCGGGTTATAGTGATGGGTGATTTGAATGCAAAGGTGAGTAATGTGGCAGTTGAGGGAATAATTGGTATACGTGGGGTGTTCAGTGTTGTAAATGGAAATGGTGAAGAGCTTGTAGATTTATGTGCTGAAAAAGGACTGATGATTGGGAATACCTGGTTTAAAAAGCGAGATATACATAAGTATACTTATGTAAGTAGGAGAGATGGCCAGAGAGCGTTATTGGATTACGTGTTAATTGACAGGCGCGCGAAAGAGAGACTTTTGGATGTTAATGTGCTGAGAGGTGCAACTGGAGGGATGTCTGATCATTATCTTGTGGAGGCGTAAGGTGAAGATTTGTATGGGTTTTCAGAAAAGAAGAGTGAATGTTGGGGTGAAGAGGGTGGTGAGAGTAAGTGAGCTTGGGAAGGAGACTTGTGTGAGGAAGTACCAGGAGAGACTGAGTACAGAATGGAAAAAGGTGAGAACAATGGAAGTAAGGGGAGTGGGGGAGGAATGGGATGTATTTAGGGAATCAGTGATGGATTGCGCAAAAGATGCTTGTGGCATGAGAAGAGTGGGAGATGGGTTGATTAGAAAGGGTAGTGAGTGGTGGGATGAAGAAGTAAGAGTATTAGTGAAAGAGAAGAGAGAGGCATTTGGACGATTTTTGCAGGGAAAAAATGCAATTGAGTGGGAGATGTATAAAAGAAAGAGACAGGAGGTCAAGAGAAAGGTGCAAGAGGTGAAAAAAAGGGCAAATGAGAGTTAGGGTGAGAGAGTATCATTAAATTTTAGGGAAAATAAAAAGATGTTCTGGAAGGAGGTAAATAAAGTGCGTAAGACAAGGGAGCAAATGGGAACTTCAGTGAAGGGTGCAAATGGGGAGGTGATAACAAGTAGTGGTGATGTGAGAAGGAGATGGAGTGAGTATTTTGAAGGTTTGTTGAATGTGTTTGATGATAGAGTGGCAGATATAGGGTGTTTTGGTCGAGGTGGTGTGCAAAGTGAGAGGGTTAGGGAAAATGATTTGGTAAACAGAGAAGAGGTAGTAAAAGCTTTGCGGAAGATGAAAGCCGGCAAGGCAGCAGGTTTGGATGGTATTGCAGTGGAATTTATTAAAAAAGGGGGTGACTGTATTGTTGACTGGTTGGTAAGGTTATTTAATGTATGTATGATTCATGGTGAGGTGCCTGAGGATTGGCGGAATGCGTGCATAGTGCCATTGTACAAAGGCAAAGGGGATAAGAGTGAGTGCTCAAATTACAGAGGTATAAGTCTGTTGAGTATTCCTGGTATATTATATGGGAGGGTATTGATTGAGAGGGTGAAGGCATGTACAGAGCATCAGATTGGGGAAGAGCAGTGTGGTTTCAGAAGTGGTAGAGGATGTGTGGATCAGGTGTTTGCTTTGAAGAATGTATGTGAGAAATACTTAGAAAAGCAAATGGATTTGTATGTAGCATTTATGGATCTGGAGAAGGCATATGATAGAGTTGATAGAGATGCTCTGTGGAAGGTATTAAGAATATATGGTGTGGGAGGCAAGTTGTTAGAAGCAGTGAAAAGTTTTTATCGAGGATGTAAGGCATGTGTACGTGTAGGAAGAGAGGAAAGTGATTGGTTCTCAGTGAATGTAGGTTTGCAGGCAGGGGTGTGTGATGTCTCCATGGTTGTTTAATTTGTTTATGGATGGGGTTGTTAGGGAGGTGAATGCAAGAGTTTTGGAAAGAGGGGCAAGTATGAAGTCTGTTGGGGATGAGAGAGCTTGGGAAGTGAGTCAGTTGTTGTTCGCTGATGATACAGCACTGGTGGCTGATTCATGTGAGAAACTGCAGAAGCTGGTGACTGAGTTTGGTAAAGTGTGTGAAAGAAGAAAGTTAAGAGTAAATGTGAATAAGAGCAAGGTTATTAGGTACAGTAGGGTTGAGGGTCAAGTCAATTGGGAGGTAAGTTTGAATGGAGAAAAACTGGAGGAAGTGAAGTGTTTTAGATATCTGAGAGTGGATCTGGCAGCGGATGGAACCATGGAAGCGGAAGTGGATCATAGGGTGGGGGAGGGGGCGAAAATTGTGGGAGCCTTGAAGAATGTGTGGAAGTCGAGAACATTGTCTCGGAAAGCAAAAATGGGTATGTTTGAAGGAATAGTGGTTCCAATAATGTTGTATGGTTGCGAGGCGTGGGCTATGGATAGAGTTGTGCGCAGGAGGATGGATGTGCTGGAAATGAGATGTTTGAGGACAATGTGTGGTGTGAGGTGGTTTGATCGAGTAAGTAACGTAAGGGTAAGAGAGATGTGTGGAAATAAAAAGAGCGTGGTTGAGAGAGCAGAAGAGGGTGTTTTGAAATGGTTTGGGCACATGGAGAGAATGAGTGAGGAAAGATTGACCAAGAGGATATATGTGTCAGAGGTGGAGGGAACGAGGAGAAGAGGGAGACCAAATTGGAGGTGGAAAGATGGAGTGAAGAAGATTTTGTGTGATCGGGGCCTGAACATGCAGGAGGGTGAAAGGAGGGCAAGGAATAGAGTGAATTGGAGCGATGTGGTATACCGGGGTTGACGTGCTGTCAGTGGATTGAATCAGGGCATGTGAAGCGTCTGGGGTAAACCATGGAAAGCTGTGTAGGTATGTATATTTGCGTGTGTGGACGTATGTATATACATGTGTATGGGGGTGGGTTGGGCCATTTCTTTCGTCTGTTTCCTTGCACTACCTCGCAAACGCGGGAGACAGCGACAAAGCAAAAAAAAAAAAAATTTATATTTATATTTATATTTATATTTATTTTATATTGCTTTGTCGCTGTCTCCCGCGTTTATGAATATGTAATAAGAAAACCCTCTTGTTTTTAAATGCAGATCATAATTTTAATCCTGTACGATATTTTTTCACTACCACTTTATGATAATTTTTCTATATAAGCCTTTTTAAATTCTTGTTAGAGTTGCGGCTTGCATGCTTTTGCACTCTAAGTATAGCTTTAATGAAAATAAAGAATTTAAAAGCTTGCATTATTTCTTCAGAACATTTGCAATGGTGAAGCCTGATGCTGTTCATAGATTGGGAGAGGTCATTGATTTAATCCAAAGTCAGAATTTTGAGATCAGTCAAATGAAAATGGTTCATCTGTTGAGAAGTCAGGCAGAGGCTTTCTATCGAGAACATGAAGATCGACCATTCTTTGAGTGAGCAGTTATTCTTGTATTAGTTTAAAATTCTGATGCATTGCCAATTCATGAAAGATATAGTTGTGAGATTGATTTTCTTGATCTTCTAAGAAGAAAAAAAGACACTGCTAATGATCTGTGATGTTGACTTGGCTGACAGTTCTAAATGGTCAATCAATCAGAAAAAAGTATCTAAATAATATTTTCATTAAAGCTGTGTGATAGTGCTGTATGACATTTTAATTTTCTCCCATTCACTAGACCTCTGTTGGACTATATCACAAGTGGCCCTGTTGTTGCTCTGGAATTGATAACAGCTGATGCTGTTAAAAGATGGCGAAAGACCTTAGGACCTACAGACTCTAATATAGCAAGACTAGATGCACCAGAGACACTTCGAGCAAAGTTTGGCAAAGACAAGCAGTCGAATGCAGCACATGGTTCTGACTCAGAAATCTCTGCCACAAGGGTTAGTTGTTGTGAATAGCTACCACTCTGTGTGTCATGATGTTTTGAAAGATATGGTCTGCAATGAAACCACTACTTGTACTTGTAGTATATCTTTACACTTGTGATTCTTTGTTTTTGCTGAGAATTCTGCTTGTTTAGTAAATGTCACATGAGAATATTTCCTCTTGTTTGCAACCTAAGAAATTCATTAAATGAACTCATACATAATTTTTCAGTCTCATTGACAATGCTCAACTAATATTAGAGATTTTGATAGGAATAAGAGCCTTTTACTGAAGGTTTTACTTTGTAACTTTATAATTAAAGTGTGTTGTGATTTTTTTATAGGAAATTGAGTTCTTCTTCCCTTCATCAAAAATGAATGATGTGCTGGTACCACAGACTACTGCTCGTTTAGCAAATAATACTTGCTGCATCATTAAGCCTCATGCTGTTGCTGCTGGTGAGTATTTTGTCACGGTTTTATATGGACTAAGCAGTTGACTACTAAAAATTCTCATTCTATGATTAAAAATGCATTATTACAAATCATGGACAAAATGATTTTTTTTCATTTTTTCATTCATTAGTTGATTAGTTGATTGTAAATGTAAACAGCAGTCTATAGATAAATCAGTATACTGCATAAAAATGAACTGTTAAGGAAAAATTATGACAACTATGTTAAATTCCTACATAAGTTGGTATTGGAACCATCCTTGGTTACGAGAAGGAAAAACTAACATGGTCCAAAGAATCGAATGTCTGGGAAGTTAGAATTGTTGTTCCTGAGTGGCAGTTGAGATCCTGTAAGGGCTATTTTGGACTAGATTTCTTGTGAAATGGAGAATCAAACAACCAGATACTTCTGACACGACATGAAAAGTGTACTAAACCCCACTTGGAACTATTACCTCCAAAGCTACTTTGGTGGAATATGATCGATAAATTCTTGTCTTGTATTGCAGTACCCTCAAACTGAAATGATCAAAGATGTGAAGAAGGATTTTTTGTAATTATTTTGATACTAACACTGATTTAGAGAAAACTGTAATTCCCTCAATTACAGCTACTATGGTTTAGATGAAGTAGGATAATTTCTGATAATGGTATTTATATCAGAAAGGAAAGAGGAAGAGGTAGACTATACTGTCAGTCCTTTAGACAGAACTAATAGTGTATTTGTATAAGCTTTTGGAATCCACCTTCTTTAAGTTCCCAGTCAGTGGCCAAGTCTCACTGTAAAGATGTTTAGATTTAGGAAAATTTTGGTGGAAAACAAGATGAAAGGTGGATTTTATATTATTCATGAACAAAGGCATTTCCTGTTTGTGTTCATTCTTTAAGTGGTTCTTGAAGTGTTTTCAACACATGGTACTATTAAGTTTGAGGCTTAGTTCATAGTTTAAGGTTACACATTTACAGGACTAAGTAAAAGATTGTATTGTGTAGAGAGAGAACCCAACCAGCCATATTTAGAGATCATATGGTAAAGGAAGTTCTTACAAAGCACATCAGATCTTCATGGGATAAAGAAAAAAGAGAAGGAAGCATATATATGAATATTTCAACACTGGCTAACTTGGAACATTGACTGGTACAGCAGGATATCTCACTGGAGCACATATGTCTAATTTTCCTTCTTTAGACTGACAGATGACTCTTTGGTTACAATTGGGATATTTAGCTTGTTTCAGAGGCTTAGAAGGACCTTTAGTGTTTAATGTACTTAATCAAAAGATGAAACTTGTAATGAGGCTTGTAAAACCTTGTTTTCTGGTTTCCACTGTTCCTTACTGTAGCTTGTTTAGCAACTGCTTGAGAGTTTTGGTATAGCATCTCAACAGATACTTATGATATATTGTATAATGTTGTGAGCTTAAACATCCATCTGAGTATACATTCATAACATTGTGTATGCATATGCTTGATGAAGAAAAAGTTCTGAATCATGTAAATTTGATATGAGATAGACACATGATATTAATTCATGTTGTGAAGTGCATGATATTTGGCACAGCTGCAAAATGTCTTCATCTTTTATGACTTATACAATGACCCAATTATTGTATTTAGAATTCTCAACTTTATCTAGTATTGTATTGTGAGTTCTAAAGGCATGCACTGATTTGATCTGGTATTTTTTAATGAATATACAAAGCTACTACTAGAGACTTTGTAACATAAACGAACTGAAGTATTGAATTTTTTTTTTTATTTACACATGACATCTCCATATATTTTCCATTCACAATTCTAATTTAGCTGAGAGCACACCACACCGAGCTGAGCTGGCTGTAGGAATCTCAGCTAATAGGATGTAAACATAGATGGTTGCCCATATGCCGTGGTAGATATGTTTGGTATTTTGTGTTGAGAGGTATGTGGTTATGTGAAATTTTAACCACATGATTTTTCTAGGTAAAATGGGAAGCATTCTGAAAGCAATAAAAGATGAAGGATATGATATCTCTGCCCTTCAGATGTTTCGTATGGATAAAGTTCAGGCAGAAGAATTTTTAGAGGTGTATAAAGGCGTAGTGAGTGAGTATCCTGTGAGTATCTATTTAGTTTTTATTCTTTTCTCACATGCCTTCCCAGCCTTATCAAATTAGCATAAGGGACCAGAATTTAAAGGAAAAATCCTTATATGGTCTTCCTCTTTCTACTCTGTAATGATATTTCATCCCCTCTTGAACTGTTGTCATGTTGATAATAATGATAGGAAGAAACAAGCTCTGCAAGCATATTTTTCGAGAATGGGATATTAAGTAAGGAGACTGAACTGCAGGGATTTATGAACTAGAGAGAATACTGAGTGAAGAATTGAAAATCAAGATGGGAATTGATAAGGAACAGAGGGTTGATTGTGGAAAAAAATGGATGATTTGCATGGATAAGGAATAAAAATCTAATAGCAACAGAAGTGAAACTCAAAATTGTTTCTAAGTAGGAATGAGGAAAACTAAAAGAGAATATATAGGAAGGAATAAAACAAAATTTAAAGTGATGGGAAGGAAGAGGTGAAGAGCTAACACAGTGATAAGATTTATAGGATTGAGGATTGAATTGCTGGTAGTTTCAGCATGTGGTGTAATGGATGAAGAGAGGTTAGGAGGAAAAGAGATTATTTAATAAGTGCAATAGCTGGAAAGGAAGAGATAGAAAATTTGCTTTATTAGAAAAGATGATTAAAAGATACATTTTAGTTATTCATGAGCGAGTTTTTATATTATTGGTCATTCCATTACATATTGTTTGACATTACAGGGTATGGTACAACAGCTGCTATCTGGCCCAGCTGTAGCTTTGGAAATAACTAGCATACATGGAACCGAGACCCCATTGAAGTTCAGAGAATTTGTTGGACCTGCTGATCCTGTAAGTTGTATTTTCCTCTGCTGATTGAATGAAAATTTCATGGAAAGTTTCTTTTGTTGTATTTTTGATAATCTGTGAGGTATGTATGAAAAATATCTCATTAATGTGCTGAGAAATTATAGAATGAAAATTTTTTGATAGGCTGTAGCCAGAGAGTTGCGACCACACAGTCTAAGGGCCTGGTTTGGGGAAGACAAAGTGAAGAATGCAGTACACTGTTCAGATCTGCCCGATGATGGTCCACTTGAGGTATGCCTGAATTTTAGATGATTTTGATATAAAAAAAAAGACATAGATTTAATATGTGAGGAACAGAAAAATTTTTCCCAAAATTTTAGAAAAGATTTTGGTATTTGGATTATGATTGAAAGATAATTTTCTCATTTCTAATTAGCTATGTGCACATAAAGAGTGTTTATGTGAAAAAGTATACAAAGATGTGCCATAGCTGTATTTTTGTGTTGATTGCTTTGATTAATGTTGAGGTATGATAGCCTCATGTTCGCTCTGTGACTTTTCATCTGTGGGTTATGATAGCCTCGTGTTCACTCTGTGACTTTTCATCTGTGGGGTATGATAGCCTCATGTTTGCACTGTGACTTTTCATCTGTAGAATAGGAATTAACAGAACAGACTTAGACTGATCTAACTAATGCTCTACCTTCTTTGTTGACTGATCAACAGAGTTTGATGAATGTCTTTTGGTGCATCTTACTAGGAATGCTCATTGTCAGCAAATGTAGGAAAAGACATTAGCAAGAAGTTGATTTTTTGTGAATACAGTGAGAAACTGCAACAATTTTTCTTTCATCCAACTTAAGAAAAATTGAGACAAAGCCAACAAGTTTATTAATCTTTGTAACATATATCAGCTATAAGGAAAATTGTTCTTTAGTATTGAAGGTCTTGTTTTTTAATAGAAAATATGTGAAGGGCAAATCGAAGTTTACTGACTGTGATAGTAACTAATATAACATCTCTTTTCTCTAGTGACCTTGTCACCTTCTAAACAGAAACTTTCACATTTTCCAGGTTGAATACTTCTTCAAGATTCTCCAGTGATATGTATCTATTAGTGTTGTGAACAATTAGACTCTGATACCTTGATGTAAATGTATAGTGAGTAGTATTGTATTTCTTATTTTGTATTTGATGAACAGAAGTTTGTGATATCATCATACTGCATTTAGCATTATGACACTTAAAGATCTTTCATAGTGAGTTAGACAGAGATCCAATATTAACATACAAGTCTCAGTGTGCCATTTTTTGTTATTGCTGTTTTCTTGCATAAACTGAAATTTTTATATTATCCTCCACAGTGAGGTAACATCCCCCCATTCTAGATAAATTAACCTAATCCAGGGCCACATCATGATAGACTGCCTGAGCAATTAGCATATCCAAGATGAATAAAACGATGTTAACCCTACCAAGTTGTGAGATTTGTCCCATGTCTAATAACTTGAAATCACAGAGCATTACCTCTCCATCAAAGTAATATTTGTGGGGCTCCCCTGTAGAATTAATGTTTACCAACCAATTGTTTAAGACTACTGATTAAAGTGCAGTAGAAGAGTCTGGGACAGAATTATACATTAGATTCCCAATTTACATTCCCCTCCTCATACGTTTTCAGGTAATATATTTGTATGGTCACTGTATTCCAAGTTGATCTTACAACAATAGAATAAGTAGTTAAGAATAGAGAAAAAAGTGCAGAATGTATTAAATGGCAGAGAAAAGACTACTGGTATTCAGCTCTTCCTCTATTGACAAACGGTTTTGATTTGCTGTGCTGAAAGAATTTCTTGTGTAATGTAGTTTAAGTTAAAAAGTGCAAGGTAACTGAAGGTGATTTATTTGTACAGCAGTGTTACACAAAACTCTGCTCTTAAGGAGACTACTAGTGATCTGTGAAGTAAGTGATGTATCTTTTATGGGTGAAATGATTTGAGTCTTTGGCAGCCTGTCAGTAATTCTCAATGAAAAAACTTGTATACTCACTGAACATACCTGTTAGTCACATGTTTATGGTAATGTTTTGATGTGCAGGAGTACAGTGGTATCATTATACTGTTGAGTAAGTGTTATGTGATACATCATTACAAATTAGGGATTACTATTTTCGTGACTTGTCTTTCCATAGTTTTTAACTGCCTTTATGCAGTTTTTTATTTTGTTCCTGCTATTGTTCATGCTGCTGAGGTGACCATTATTCCTTTATTTCTTTCTTCATATTTGCTGCTTTATTTATTTGTCAGCCATACCATCATGTAAATCTGTTAAGTATATAGTTTCAGCACTTTCTGGGTTTATGACATTTGAAGTTGGGAAGATGGTTGGTTGTCAAGAATTTTGAAGATTCTTCATATTCATTCTAGCTTTAAATGTAGGGAGAGGTAACAGTAATTAGTTGAACAGATGTCAGTGGTATAGATTTTCATAGTCTTGTCATGAGTGGTAAAAAATTAGACCAGTGTTTTCCCTCGCAACATGTCATCATTCAAAAATCTTTTTCATACATGCATTCTAGGTTGTTATTTCTTGATATTAATTGATTTGTTATACATGTAGTCAAAAACGTGTAGTTTCGTGATAATTTTAATTGCTATATGCTTTTGACATTTAAGTGCAGTTGATGAAGGGAGTTAGGTTTCCCCATTGTTACATTCCAGCTACAGTTGCTAACTAGGAAGCTCACTTCTCATGGTTGATAATAGGCCCTTTTAAATGGTCATCACAGTAACCCAAATGTATGATATTTGTAAATAGCTTGAGAACTGGAACTCCTTAATCATGTTAATCTTCATGTTCATTGAAGTGCACTTTTTTATCTATTCTTTTGTTGTCAGTATGATAGTGGTAAGAGTTGTGATAATTGGACGAAGACCATAACATACTTAAGTATTGTTCATTGTATTTATAATTCAAACTCTAAATATGAATAATAAAGTAAGATTGGTATTTGTTGAACCTGACTGCTTCAGAATTTAACTTAGGGAGAAAGTCTTTACATTTTCCACTTTCTCTATAAGCTGTTACAACCAACTTATGTACATTCATAACAAAAGTTATTTTTATAAAGTGTGACATCCAAGCACCCTCTTTGGACAACATATGAATGATTCAGCAACACTTTTTACTTGTGCCTCATTTTTTATTTACTTGAACGCTGCTTCCCACATTAGTGGGATAGTGCCAAGAACACATGAAGAAAGGCCACATTTCTTCTCATCCATCCTCTGGCTGTCATGTGTAATGCATCGAAACCACAGCTCCCTTACCACAACCAGGCCCCATAGACCTTTCCATGGTTTACCCTAGCCACTTCACATGCCCTGGTTTAGTTAATTGGCAGCACATCAACCCTTGTATAGCACACCATTCCACTGCACTCTATCCTGTGCATGCCTTTCACCCTCCTGCATGTTTGGGGCCTCAATCACTCTAATTTTTTTTTTCGCTCCATTCTTCCATTTCCAAATTGATCTCCCCATTCTTCTTGCTCCCTCCACTTCTGACACATATATCCTCTTTGTTAACCTTCCTCCCTCATTCTCTCAATATGTCCAAACCATATCTACACAATCTCTTCAGCTCTCTCAACTGCAACTTTTTTTATTACCCACACCTCTCTCTTCCCCTTTTATTACTTTTATAGTTTGTGCCTTGTGCTTAGCTGATAATCTTGATACTTCATGGTCCTCTCAACCATATTTCAAGCGATATTTCTTACTGATACCTTAACTATGATTATATCATGGATGACTTTGTAGAATACCTGAATTCTAACAGCCTTAATGGTGCAGTATCTTGAGATATTGTCAGCATTCCTATATGGTGTCTCATGCTTAGAATCTTAAAAACTGTATTGATGTTGAGTTAGTTTATAGATTACCTTAGAGTACTGAGTGCCCTTGATTTGCGTGTTTATTAATTTAATGCTGGGGACCTCTGCATTGCAAAACAATATTCTATGTGAAAGGAGCATATTGTTTAGGATATAGGCGACATGACTGCAACTTTCTGCAACATAATGTTTGGATTTGTATTGCTAAGGGAAATGATAGAGGAACTGAATGGTGAATGGAAGTCAGTGAAAGAGGTTAGAATGTTTAGGACAGGGTTAGATAGATGTGTTTAGCAAACCTAATCTTTTGGCTGGAATGGAATGAAGGGTTTGGGATTGGGCTTGTTTGAGGGTTGATAGGCAACTTTTGATGAGATTGAAAAAATCTTGGTTATTACTTTATCTAAGATGATCTAGGATTAGATATGTTTAGGAGAAAGCATTGAGCATAAGCATTTAGAACATCAAAAATTCAAATTCAAAACTTGAATTCCAGGAGAGGTTTGATTAGAGGCTGAAGAATGAACATGAAATGGTACAAAATGAGGTGGAAGTGATGTGAAGGCTCATCATCACATTGATAGAGGCTACCACAGAGGTATGTGACAGTAGAGACAGGTTGTAGAAATAAAGGGACAGCATGGTAAATTGATGGTGTAAGGAAGATATTTAAAGAAAAAATGATTATGAAAGAAGTTCAGTCTACTAAAAATGTGATGGCTGGAGGGTTAAGTGGGAAGAAAATATAACTGTAAGTGAAACAGAATGAAAATTAGTGTATATGACGACTTATGATGGCGAGACTATGTTTACCCCTGATGAATGGCAAGACTATCTCTACCCCCTGATAGATGGCAATACTATCTTTACCCCCTAATATATGGCAAGACTATCTCTACCTCCTGATAGATGATAAGACTATCACTACCCCTCATAGATGAGAAGACTATTTCTACCCTGATAGATGGCAAGACTATCTGCACCCCCCTGATAGATGGCAAGACTATCTGCACCCCCCTGATAGATGGCAAGACTATCTCTACTATCTAATGTATGACAAGACTATCTTTACCCCCTGATAAATGGCAAGACTATCTCGACTCCCTGATAGATGGCAAGATTATCTCTACCTCCTGATAGATGGCGAGACTGTCTCTACCATCTAATATATGGCAAGACTATCTCTACCCCCTGATAGATGGCAAGACTATCTCTACTTCCTGATAGATGGCAAAACTGTCTACCCCCTGATAGATGGTGAGACTATCTATACCCCCTGATAGATGGCGAGACTAACTCCTAATAGATGGTAAGACTATCTCATTTCCCTTTTACATGAGACTATCTCAACCCCTTAGATGACTAGACTATCTCTACCCGCTGATAGATGGCACTTTCGTATGATTACATTGTCATGACTGAGTGCAGATAAAGAGAACCGGAACATAACATACCCACCGCCACTGGGTGTGGAAGGCAAGTGACTGAACAAACAGGTGAAGGAAATGGCACTTGATGCTTTGATATTACATTTCCTTGTGGTTTTACCTGTAACTTATGTACTCTCACTACTTGTGTGATATATATATATATATATATATATATATATATATATATATATATATATATATATATATATATATATATATATATATACATATATATATATATATATATATATATATATATATATATATATATATATATATATATATATATATATATATATATATGTATTTTTTGTTTAATTATACTTAATTGTTGTCTCCCGTGTTAGCGAGGTAGCGCAAGGAAACAGACGAAAGAATGGCCCAACCCACCCATATACATATGTATATACATAAATGCCCACACATGCACATATACATACCTATACATTTCAACGTATACATACATATACATAAACAGACACATACATATATACACATGTACATAATTCATATCCCTGGGGATAGGGGAGAAAGAATACTTCCCACGCATTCCTCATGTGTCATAGAAGGCGACTAAAGGGGATGGGAGCGGGGGGCCAGAAACCCTCCCCTCCTTGTATTTTAACTTTCTAAAAGGGGAAACAGAAGAAGGAGTCACGTGAGGAGTGCTCATCCTCCTCGAAGGCTCAGATTGGGGTGTCTAAATGTGTGTGGATGTAACCAAGATGAGAAAAAAGGAGAGATAGGTAGTATGTTTGAGGAAAGGAACCTGGATGTTTTGGCTCTGAGTGAAACGAAGCTAAAGGGTAAAGGGGAAGAGTGGTTTGGGAATGTCTTGGGAGTAAAGTCAGGGGTTAGTGAGAGGACAAGAGCTAGGGAAGGAGTAGCACTACTCCTGAATCAGGAGTTGTGGGAGTATGTGATAGAGTGTAAGAAAGTAAATTCTAGATTGATATGGGTAAAACTGAAAGTTGATGGAGAGAGATGGGTGATTATTGGTGCATATGCACCTGGGCATGAGAAGAAAGATCATGAGAGGCAAGTGTTTTGGGAGCAGCTGAATGAGTGTGTTAGTGGTTTTGATGCACAAGACCGGGTTATAGTGATGGGTGATTTGAATGCAAAGGTGAGTAATGTGGCAGTTAAGGGAATAATTGGTATACATGGAGTGTTCAGTGTTGTAAATGGAAATGGTGAAGAGCTTGTAGATTTATGTGCTGAAAAAGGACTGGTGATTGGGAATACCTGGTTTAAAAAGTGAGATATACATAAGTATACGTATATAAGTAGGAGAGATGGCCAGAGAGCGTTATTGGATTACGTGTTAATTGATAGACGCACGAAAGAGAGACTTTTGGATGTTAATGTGCTGAGAGGTGCAACTGGAGGTATGTCTGATCATTATCTTGTGGAGGCGAAGGTGAAGATTTGTGGGGGTTTTCAGAAAAGAAGAGAGAATGTAAGGCATGTGTACGTGTAGGAAGAGAGGAAAGTGATTGGTTCTCAGTGAATGTAGGTTTGTGGCAGGGGTGTGTGATGTCTCCATGGTTGTTTAATTTGTTTATGGATGGGGTTGTTAGGGAGGTGAATGCAAGAGTTTTGGAAAGGGGCAAGTATGCAGTCTGTTGTGGATGAGAGAGCTTGGGAAGTGAGTCAGTTGTTGTTCGCTGATGATACAGCGCTGGTGGCTGATTCATGTAAGAAACTGCAGAAGCTGGTGACTGAGTTTGGTAAAGTGTGTGAAAGAAGAAAGTTAAGAGTAAATGTGAATAAGAGCAAGGTTATTAGGTACAGTAGGGTTGAGGGTCAAGTTAATTGGGAGGTAAGTTTGAATGGAGAAAAACTGGAGGAAGTAAAGTGTTTTAGATATCTGGGAGAGGATCTGGCAGCGGATGGAACCATGGAATCGGAAGTGAATCATAGGGTGGGGGAGGGGGCGAAAATTCTGTGAGCCTTGAAGAATGTTTGGAAGTTGAGAACATTATCTCGGAAAGCAGAAATGGGTATGTTTGAAGGAATAGGGGTTCCAACAATGTTGTATGGTTGCAAGGTGTGGGCTATGGATAGAGTTGTGCGGAGGAGGGTGGATGTGCTGGAAATGAAATGTTTGAGGACAATATGTGGTGTGAGGTGGTTTGATCGAGTAAGTAATGTAATGGTGAGAGAGATGTGTGGAAATAAAAAGAGTGTGGTTGAGAGAGCAGAAGAGGGTGTTTTGAAATGGTTTGGTCACATGGAGAGAATGAGTGAGGAAAGAATATATATGTGTCAGAGGTGGAGGGAACGAGGAGAAGTTGGAGACCAAATTGGAGGTGGAAAGATGGAGTGAAAAAGATTCTGAGTGATCGGGGCCTGAACATGCAGGAGGGTGAAAGGCGTGCAAGAAATAAAGTGAATTGGAACGATGTGGTATACCGGGGTCGATGTGCTGTCAGTGGATTGAATCAGGGCATGTGAAGCGTCTTGGGTAAACCATGGAAAGTGTGTGGGGCCTGGATGTGGAAAGGGAGGTGTGGTTTCGGTGCATTATTACATGTCAGGTAGAGACTGAGTGTGAACGAATGGGGCCTTTGGTGTCTTTTCCTAGCGCTACCTCGCACACATGAGGGGGGAGGGGGTTGTTATTCCATGTGTGGCGAGGTGGCGATGGGAACAAATAAAGGCAGACAGTATGAATTATGTACATGTGTATATATGTATATGTCTGTGTGTGTATATATATGTGTACATTGAGATGTATAGGTATGTATATTTGCGTGTGTGGACGGGTATGTATATACATGTGTATGTGGGCGGGTTGGGCCATTCTTTCGTCTGTTTCCTTGCGCTACCTCGCTAATGCGGGAGACAGCGACAAAGCAAAATAAATAGATAAATAGATAGATATCTGGGAGTGAATCTGGCAGCGGATGGATCCATGGAAGCGGAAGTGAATCATAGGGTGGGGGAGGGGGCGAAAATTCTGGGAGCCTTGAAGAATGTTTGGAATTCGAGAACATTATCTTGGAAAGCAAAAATGGGTATGTTTGAAGGAATAGTGGTTCCAACAATGTTGTATGGTTGCTGGGCCTGGGCTATGGATAGAGTTGTGCGCAGGAGGGTGGATGTGCTGGAAATGAGATGTTTGAGGACAATATGTGGTGTGAGGTAGTTTGATCGAGTAAGTAATGCAAGGGTAAGAGAGATGTGTGGAAATAAAAAGAGTGTGGTTGAGAAAGCAGAGGAGGGTGTTTTGAAATGGTTTGGTCACATGGAGAGAATGAGTGAGGTAAGATTGACCAAGAGGATATATGTGTCAGAGGTGGAGGGAACGAGGAGAAGTGGGAGACCAAATTGGAGGTGGAAAGATGGAGTGAAAAAGATTTTGAGTGATCGGGGCCTGAACATGCAGGGGGATGAAAGGCGTGCAAGGAATAGAGTGAATTGGAACGATGTGGTATACCGAGGTCGACGTGCTGTCAATGGATTGAATCAGGGCATGTGAAGCGTCTGGGGTAAACCATGGAAAGTTGTGTGGAGCCTGGATGTGGAAAGGGAGGTGTGGTTTCTGTGCATTATTACATGTCAGGTAGAGACTGAGTGTGAACGATGGGCCTTTGTTGTCTTTTCCTAGCGCTACCTCGCACACATGAGGGGGGAGGGGTTGTTATTCCATGTGTGGCGAGGTGGCGATTGGAATAAATAAAGGCAGACTATGAATTATGTACATGTGTATATATGCATATGTCTGTGTGTGTATATATATGTATACAATGAGATGTATAGGTATGTATATTTGCGTGTGTGGACGTGTATGTATATACCTGTGTATGTCGGTGGGTTAGGCCATTCTTTCGTTTGTTTCCTTGCGCTACCTCGCTAACGCGGGAGACAGCGACAAAGCAAAATAAATAATAGATAAATACATAATTCATACTTGATGCCTTGTACCATTCTCGTCGCCACCCCGTCACACATGAAATGGCACCCCCCTCCCTCCCTGCGTGCGTGAGGTAGCCCTAGGAAAAGACAACAAAGGCCACATTCGTTCACACTCAGTCTTTAGCTGTCATGTGTAATGCACCAAAACCACAGCTCCCTTTCCACATCCAGGCTTCACAAAACTTTCCATGGTTTATCCCAGACGCTTCACATGCCCTGGTTCAATCCATTGACAGCACGTTGACCCCGGTATACCACATCGTTCCAATTCACTCTGTTCCTTGCACGCCTTTCACCCTCCTGTATGTTCAGGCCCCGATCGCTCAAAATGTTTTTCACTCCATACTTCCACCTCCAATTTGGTTTCCCACTTCTCCTTGTTTCCTCCACCTCTGACACATATATCCTCTTAGTCAGTATTTCCTCTCATTCTCTCCATGTGACCAAACTCTTTCAATTCACCCTTCTCTGCTCTCTCAACCACACTCTTTTTATTACCACACACCTCTCTTACCCTTTCATTACTTACTTGATCAAACCACCTCACACTACATATTGTCCTCAAACATTTCATTTCCAACACATCCAACCTCCTCTGCACACCCCTATCTATAGCCCATGCCTCACACCCATATGATATTGTTGGAACCACTATTCCTTCAAACATACCCAATTTTTGCTCTCTGAGATAATGTTTTCACCTTCCACACGTTCTTCAACGCTCCCAGAACCTTCGACCTCTTCCCCACCCTGTAACTCACATCTGCTTCCATGGTTCCATCTGATGCTAAATCCACTCCCATGTATCTAAAACACTTCACTTCCTCCAATTTTTCTCCATTCAAACTTACCTCCCAATTAATGTGCCCCTCAACCCTACTGAACCTAATTACCTTGATCTTATTCACATTTACTCTGAGCTTTCTTCTTTCACACACTTTACCAAACTCAGTCACCAACCTCTGCAGTTTCTTACCCAAATCAGGCACCAGTGCTGTATCATCAGCGAACAACAACTGACTCACTTCCCAAGCCCTTTCATCCACAAAAGACTGCATACTTGCCCCTTTCTCCAAAACTCTTGCATTCACCTCCCTAACAACCCCATCCGTAAACAGATTAAACAACCATGGAGACATCACGCATCCCTGCCGCAAACCGACATTCACTAGGAAATGATCATTTTCCTCTCTTCTTACTCTTACACATGCCTTACATCCTTGATAATAAACTTTTCACTGCTTCTAGCAACTTACCTCCTACACCATATACTCTTAATACCTTCCACAAAGCATCTCTATTAACTCTATCATGTGCCTTCTCCAGATCCATAAATGCTACGTACAAATCCATCTGTTTTCTAAGTATTTCTCACATATATTCTACAAAGCAAACAACTGATCCACACATCCTCTACCACTTCTGAAACCACACTGCTCTTCCCCAATCTGATGCTCTGTACATGCCTTTATCCTCTCAATCAATACTCTCCCATATGATTTCCCTGGAATACTAAACGAACTTATACCTCTGTAATTTGAACACACCTTTATCCCCTTTGCTTTTGTACAATGGCACTATGCATGCATTCCGCCAATCCTCAGGCACTTCACCATGACCCATACATACATCGAATATCCTTACCAACCAGTCAACAGCACAGTCACCCCCTTTTGTAATAAATTCCACTTCAGTGCCATCCAAACCTGCCACCTTGCGGCTTTCATCTTTCGCAAAGCTTTCTCTACCTCTCCTTTGTTTACCATACCATTCTTCCTTACCCTCTCACTTCACACACCACCTCGACTAAAACACCCCATATCTACCACTCTATCATCAAACACATTCAACAAACCTTCAAAATACTTGCTCCAGCTCCTTCTCAGTTCACCACTACTTATTCCCTCCCCATTACCCCCCGTTACCGATGTTCCCTTTGTTCTCTTGTCTTATTTACCTCCTTCCAAAACATCCTTCCTAAAATTCAACGATTCTCACTCCAGCTCATTTGCCCTCTTTTTCACCTCTTACACCTTCCTCTTGACCTCCTGCCTCTTTCTTTTATACATCGTCATTCGCACTACTTCCCAGCAAAAATCGTCCAAACGCCTCTTCTCTTTCACTAACAATCTTACAGCTTCATCCCCCTTTCTAATCTTCCCACCTCCCATCTTTCTCATGCCAAAAGCATCTTTTGCGTAAGCTATCACTGCTTCCCTAAATACATCCCATTCCTCCCCCACTCCCCTTATGTCATTTGCTCTCACCTTTTTCCATTCTGCACTCAATCTCTACTGGTACTTCCTCTCACAAGTCTCCTTTCCAAGCTCACTTACTCTCACCACTCTCTTCACCCCAACACTCTTCTTTTTTGAAAACCTCTACAAATCTTCACCTTCGCCTCCACAAGATAATGATCAGACATCCCTCTAGTTGCACCTCTCATCACATAACATCCACAAGTCTCTCTTTCACGTGCCTATCAATTAACACCTAATCCAATAAAGCTCTCTGGCCGTTTCTCTTACTTACATACATATACTTATGTATATATCTCTTTTTAAACCAGGTATTCCCAATCACCAGTCCTTTTTCAGCACGCAAATCTACAAGCTTATCACCATTTCCATTTACAACACTGAACACCTCATGCACACCAATTATACCCTCAACTGCCACATTTCTCACCTTTGCATTCACACCACCCATCACTATAACCCAGTCTCGTACGTCAAAGCTGCTAAGACACTCACTCAGCTGCTCCCAAAACATTTGCCTCTCATGATCTTTCTTCTCATGCCCAGGTGCATATGCACCAATAATTACCCATCTCTCTCCATCCACTTTCAGTTTTACCCATATCAATGTAGAGTTTACTTTCTTACACTCTATCACATACTCCCACAACTTCTGCTTCAGAAGTAGTGCTACTTCTTCCTTTTCTCATGTCCTCTCACCAACCTCTGACTTAATCCCAAGACATTCCCAAACCACTCTTCCCCTTTACCCTTGAGATTCGTTTCACTCGGAGCCAAAACATCCAGGTTCCTTTCCTCAAACATACTACATATCTCCTTTTTTTCTCATCTTGGTAACATCCACACACATTTAGACACCCCAATCTGAGGAGGAGGAGCACTCCCCGCATGACTATCTTCTGTTTCCCCTTTTAGAAAGTTGAAATAAAGGAAGGGAGGGTTTCTAGCCCCCGCTCCCGTCCCCTTTAGTCGGCTTCGACGACGTGGGGGGAATGCGTGGGAATTATTCTTTCTGCTCTATCCCCATGGATATACATATAAATGTGTGTGAGGACTCATTCACCTTTTTCACACCCTCTCTTTACTCCGTCTTCCCCTATTAGATCTCTTCTCCTCCGTTACTTCTCTATTTATTCTCCTCCCTCCATTTATCCCCATGCCCATTACGTCCCTCCCCCGTCCTCCCGGATCCGAACACCATTATTTGACTCTCTAGTCCACAGGGTCCGAATTGTACCAAGACTCGAACTGCTTCGTTCAGAGTCCCGGACACCAGCATGAGCACTGTCTTTTGGATAGTTATTACATATGTTTATTTCATATTCCATGTCTTGGTATGTATAATCTGTGTATGTTGTATATACAATTCTTTGTTATAGATTAAAGATTAAATAATGTCACCAAAGTCAACTTGACTTTGCTTAAGTGATCTAAGCGAGGCGATCCTTTCTCATGGGGAAGTTTACGAAACATAGCGGAAACTGAACCCGACTCTTGCCGCGTTGGTTGTGGTAGACAAACTCCAACTTACTCCAGACACCAGAGGGAGTCTCTCCATGTATCTGCATAGGCCTAATGTATATTGGTGTATTAGTTCTGCCAGGAAGACGGCGTTCCTTGTTGATGAATTGGACAAGAAGATTGGTTGGGAAGCGAAGCCAACCATCTCGGATATAGTTTACCGACGCCGTGATTATACGGTCCTGAGTTTACATGTTTGGAAGTATAGCATTGGTGTTAAAGACCTGTTGGTAACGAGAGGTATGCAGTTATGGAGGACTGACAAGGTCAGAGTTATAGCTAATAGTTTACTTTGGTTTACAGGGCTGCAGGGCAGGAGCACAAGGTTATATGGTTTACCACAAGGTGTACGGGGAATTTTCAGTCCTTTTTTAAAGTTCTTTAAAAGGTTCCTTAGAGCCAGTCTATGTTGGTCTTGGTGTGGTTGTTTGTTGGTTAGGATTTGAGCAGACTGCGCAGTATCGTGATGTACTGGCATCTTGACAATATCTGATGGAAAGTGAGTATGAGGGGCTGATGGAGGCAAACGTTTGTTTTTCACGTGTTTATTACAGAGTTTCATTAAAAGGTTTGATTGGTTAGTTGGTGGGTAGCAGGGCTTTTAATTGCCCGGGTCATTAAGTCCGTCAATGTCGAATGACAAAGAGCAATCGAAAAGCATTGAACACCTTCATCGGCTCCAGAAGACGCTTAAGACTACATACACTACCACCATATGTATGTATGGGCCTTGAAGTTTGAACAGATGTAGTCAGGTAAGCATGAACGATGCGTGATTATTGTGTTCCAGGTGAGATCATGTAGGTCTGAGCCACACGAGACGTTACTTCCCCACCTGCCGTAACTTCTGGGCTGGTCAGTCGGTCTGGAGCCACACAGGCTGGATCTGTCGCGGAACATATAACAGGATTATATTATTTGCCACATACCTGCTTCTATTTCCTGCCGCACCTACGGGGCATCAGGAACAGACGACTGTGCCCTTGGGGAAAAATCCCCATCGTTCCGCTTTTCACTGAGTGATAATAGAGGAGGAGAGAATTTCCAAGCTCCTATTCTCCTGCCCCTTAGTCGCCTTTTACGCAAGAGATGCAAGGGCAATATTTTATCTACTTTTCCCGGTGGTAGATTCCATACGAGAGGTATACAAAGACAACACTGTGGTTCTGGAGAATGATGAAGCAAGGTTTTGAATGGTTCGTCCTGTAGACCTACAGGGAGAGATACAAACATGGTTCCAGAACACTGGTTCATGGAGGACTCGAGATTGACAGGCCGTCCGTAATCACCAGACGTTTAATTAACTTGCACATGCACACACACCACCAACACTTATCCCGTCAGTTATATTCAGTTTCTGTATTTCTGAAAAACTAAGTTTTTCTTCCCAGCCCGCAACCTCTCATTAGTTTCCTCTGTGGTATGGGCGTCTCCTGCTGACAATTATAACTCCGCCATGAGGACAAATGTTGGTGTGAGTGTCGCATTTCACTGTGGAGTCGTCCAGGGACCGCGGGGATATGCTGGCGCCAAAGCCAGGGTGATGACGAGCCTCCTGTAACGACGTCCTACGGGAAAATTAATTACCCTGCGCCCGAACTCTCGTTGCCAGTGATGCCACACTCGTTATCGACCGTTCCTGAACGAAATCTTCCACTTCTGGGTATAACTGCAAGTTAAGATGCCTTCCTGGATAAAGCTCATTGATTCTAAACCAAGATACGTACCATATTGTAAGGTGTAGATAACGTTTTTTTTTTTTTTTTATCCCCTTCCGCTTGCCAAGCCGTGGAAAGAAAATGAAACTTCACTCACATGAGGGAGTGTGGTCACCATGGCAACACTGAAGCCGAGGGTCCCGACGCACAAGCAATATTCGCTGTTATATCCCCGTGGTGAGGGAAGGCCACGGGACGGGGAGTACGGGGAAGAGAAGACCCTTACATTGCATTCACAAGCCGCAAAGCCACTCCGACGGATCATCTACTAAATGAAGGGTCTCGTACAAGGCAATCCACGAATGATACCGTTTTCTTCGAGAAGATAGAGTTTGTCGTTAAAGGTAATCTTAACCCTTGACAATAGAGCGCAAGCCGCTAACTCGAGCGTATATGGTGAAAAATAGCGTCATTGCCAAGTGGCGGCAGTGTTGGGAACATCTCCCAGCCGCCAATATTGACACCAGTGAATGGGTAAACATTCTTATCCCAGCTAAACAAACCAGGGCTTATCAGCTCAGCCCTGCCATCCGGGGAAATGGCCCATACTGTCAGGGACGGAAGGGTTGATTTCCACGTCCTCGGTGAGCTGTGGATTGACAGGCGCCCGCAATATTGGTCTGTAGGGCATGGAACTGTTTTGATGCTTACCAACAGTTACTTCGGTAATCGTATGTATGTATTCATATATATATATATATATATATATATATATATATATATATATATATATATATATATATATATATATATATATATGACAGCTAGGGCTGAGTGTGAACGAATTTGGCATTTGTTGTCTTTTCCTAGCGCTACCTCGCGCGCGCGCGGGGGAGGGGAATGCCATTTCATGTGTGGCGGGGTGGCGACGAGAATGGAAGAAGGCAGCAAGTATGAATTTGTACATGTGTATATATGTATATGTTTGTGTATGTATATGTATGTATACGTTGAAATGTATTGGTATGTATATGTGCGTGTGTGGGCATTTATGTATATACATGTGTATGTGGGTGGGTTGGGCCATTCTTTCGTCAGTTTCCTTGCGCTACCTTGCTAACGCGGGAGACAGCGACTAAGTATGATAATAATAAAAAAAAGAATACATCTTGAATGATTAGTCGCCGTTTCCCACAACGAGGTAGCGCAGGGAACAGATGGAGAATTGCCTCATTCGTTAGCATTCGTTCTTGGGATGTCGTTGATAACGCACCCAAACTAGAGCCCACCCTCCACAGTCAGGCCTCACAGAATCTCTGAGGTTTCCTGTGACCGCCTCACGTGCTATGGTTCGGCTTATTGAGACCACGTCGCCTTCTGTATACCATTTAAATATATCTCGTGCGCGCCTCGCACCCTCCTTCACGTTCAGGTCCTGACCCCCTAAATCATCTTTCACTCCATCCATGCATTTCGAATCCGGCTTCCTCCCATTCTCCTTGTTTCCCTCGTTTCCCTCCACTTCTGACACGGGCACCATCATAGTCAACCTTTTCTTACTCATCCTCTCAATTCATCCAAACCAACCCAACACATCCTCTACATCTCTCCCACACACACTCCTCCCACCACCACACCTCTCTCTTATCGTGTTATTTATCGACTGATCGTACCTCATCACACCACAGGTTGTCCTTAAACATGTCATCTCCAACACCTTCACCCTCCTCTAGGCCATTTGATGATGGCATACGCCTCTCGTCCATATAACATGGTCGGCACTGTTCTGTCGTCAGATATACCCATCTTTGCCCTCACATACAGTGAGAGAGAGAGAGAGAGAGAGAGAGAGAGAGAGAGAGAGAGAGAGAGAGAGAGAGAGAGAGAGAGAGAGAGAGAGAGAACTATGTTGTAGAGGATTTCACTTTGTGTTTTCCCTTGCCATGTGTCTCCATGTATTAGGAAATTAGAAACATCATCTAGATGTTTCCCTCCACCTTTGTCGAACTTGGAAAAACATGGGGTTGTGTATGTAGGGTTTAAAAACATGGGGTTGTGTATGTAGGGTTTAAAAACATGAGGTTGTGTATGTAGGGTGTAAAAACATGGGGTTGTGTATGTAGGGTGTAAAAACATGGGGTTGTGTATGTAGGGTGTAAAAACATGGGGTTGTGTATGTAGGGTGTAAAAACATGGGGTTGTGTATGTAGGGTGTAAAAACATGGGGTTGTGTATGTAGGGTGTAAAAACATGGGGTTGTGTATGTAGGGTGTAAAAACATGGGGTTGTGTATGTAGGGTGTAAAAACATGGGGTTGTGTGTGTAGGGTGTAAAAACATGGGGTTGTGTATGTAGGGTGTAAAAACATGGGGTTGTGTATGTAGGGTGTAAAAACATGGGGTTGTGTATGTAGGGTGTAAAAACATGGGGTTGTGTATGTAGGGTGTAAAAACATGGGGTTGTGTGTGTAGGGTGTAAAAACATGGGGTTGTGTATGTAGGGTGTAAAAACATGGGGTTGTGTATGTAGGGTGTAAAAACATGGGGTTGTGTATGTAGGGTGTAAAAACATGGGGTTGTGTATGTAGGGTGTAAAAACATGGGGTTGTGTATGTAGGGTGTAAAAACATGGGGTTGTGTATGTAGGGTGTAAAAACATGGGGTTGTGTATGTAGGGTGTAAAAACATGGGGTTGTGTATGTAGGGTGTAAAAACATGGGGTTGTGTATGTAGGGTGTAAAAACATGGGGTTGTGTGTGTAGGGTGTAAAAACATGGGGTTGTGTATGTAGGGTGTAAAAACATGGGGTTGTGTATGTAGGGTGTAAAAACATGGGGTTGTGTATGTAGGGTGTAAAAAGTGGACACACACACACGCAAGAAATGGTCTTGCCCACGGATCCTTCTGCCGAGAGTCGCTTATATATTTTTATTTTCTGCATCTTTAGGGGGGGAAATATATAAAACTCGAAAGCCAGCAAGTTTAGAAGTACTTAGAGCAAATAAACATGGGAGCGCCAACGGCGCTTGTAAACATTCCTAGAGCGGGGGAAAGTTCCCCGGGCCGAGGCGTGTGCCGCCTCCTGATTGGTGGAGGTCTGCCTTCCTCAGGTCCGGGCCAGGATATTTCTATAAGTCTAGGATAAAAAGGCTCCATGTTGGATTTGTCAATGCTCGGATATTGTGGGAGATTTTGTGTGTGTGTGTGTGTGCGTGTGTGTGTGTGTGTGTGTGTGTGCTGTGGTTGCAGAGGAATTGTGGTGGTGTTGTGGTTGTGGAGGAAGGTGTGTGAATGCATTCTTGTATATCGCGACCATCCAAATATGGTTTTCATTTGGAAATTTGGTTTTTGTTAGTTTTGTGTTGCTTACTTTCTCTCTCCTGCAACATTTACTTGAGCATTGATTCATATCACTACTACAAACCCCTGGTGACTCTACCTGTAGTCAGGGGCCTGGGTAAGGTGGACATCCCTCAGCCCACACTTAATGTTCAGACTAAACAAAATACATGAATCTTCCGTGAATCTTTCGGGTTTGACTATTAGATAAAGGAAGTCGTGTATCGCTTATCATTAAATCTATAGTAGATATACAGTGAGAAATTCCCGCTCATTGGTTCTAGTGTATAGCTGAGCAGCAGCAAGGGGAACACAACACCTGTTGCTTCATCTGTGTCAGCCAGGATCGCAATAGACTCCTCCATGACTGATTGGAAGCAGTAGTGAGTGTGCTTGTGATATGTGGGACCCAGAACACTGCTACCCCAGCGTGGTACATTATACCTAACTCTTCCCTTGAGCTCCTCAGTGTGAGATAGGGTCACCCAGCATGGTACACGGTACTTTGAACACCCCAGTACGGTACGCTGTACCTTGAGAGTGACAGGAAGAAGAAAGAGAGAGAGAGAGAGAGAGAGAGAGAGAGAGAGAGAGAGAGAGAGAGAGAGAGAGAGAGAGAGAGAGAGAGAGAGACTCTCTTTAGATCTTCATCTCCAAAATATTTTCTCCAGGAAGGACGAAGGAAACCAACCATGGGACTGTTGTGTCTTATTTCCTTCCCCGGCAAGACTACTGATGGAGCGTTAAGGGCCTCGCCCTGAGTGTTGTGTTGTAACGTCAGGGTCTCACCCTGAGGGTGTTGGATGGCCAGGGTGTTGGCGGTGAGTGTACTGCGTGGTGAGGGTGTTGGTAGCGAGGGTGTTGGCGGTGAGTGTACTGCGTGGTGAGGGTGTTGGTAGCGAGGGTGTTGGGACAGATGAGTGAAGCGTGAGTGTGTCAGTACCTTTGCATCGTCAAGTCAATCAGTGTCTTGGAGACTGAACCTTGTGAGTAATGTGACAACCTTGTGAGCTGATCTAAGCTTTTGTACTCACTGAGTGGGCCTCACGAGGGGTTTCACTGATGGGTGGAGCCTCCCACTGCCTGTACTTACAGGGGACAACATGTCTGGCTGTTGCTTATGAGATGACGTGACGTGAATGTAGGTAGATCTTGTAGGAAAATGTGTACACAACACTTGTACATTATAAGATCAGCCAATGGATGGACCACAGCAAGCCATTAAATGTTGTGTGATAACAGAAAGTTCAAGATATGGCGTCCCCCCACGAGTCTACAGTACACACACACACACATGCACACACACATACACACACACACGCACACACACCAGCCAGGGAGAAGGAGCACATCCTGCGGTGATGTACCAACGTGAAAGTCGGTCATGTAGCGCTTCCTGTGATGACGTGTGAAGTGATCACGTAAGAATTACATTCATCAAGACCAACACAAAGACGTAATGTAATCATGGGAATTACACACAAGGCAATTATTCTGACAGAAATGTAAACTGTGAAACTGAGTTCAGTGCACATACACATGTCACTGTTGTGGAATGGTTATTGAAATTTACAGTGAAAGAGTAAGGACATGGGTACCCCTAGCTGCAGAGAGAGAGAGAGAGAGAGAGAGAGAGAGAGAGAGAGAGAGAGAGAGAGAGAGAGAGAGAGAGAGGAGTATGTGTTCTGTGGTCCTGGTCATCTCCATAACATCTATCAGCCCCTCACTGCTTCATGTATTAGATTATCATAACAAATAATTCAATCTTGGCCTTTTGTACGAGACTGTATCACCAACATCCTGACTCCTCCCCTTGGCTTTCTCGACTTTCAAAGATACTTTATATATATATATATATATATATATATATATATATATATATATATATATATATATATATATATATATATATATATATATATATATATTGGAAAGGATCACAATTTTGCGCGTGATCAAGATATTCCGATGAGTCCACGGGGAAAATGAAACACGAAAAGTTCCCAAGTGCACTTTCGTGTAATAATCACATCATCAGGGGAGACACAAGAGAGAAATATAACAGTCAGTTGATATACATCGAAGAGACGAAGCTAGGACGCCATTTGGTAAACATGTGATTGTCCATGATTGGACAATCACATGTTTACCAAATGGCGTCCTAGCTTCGTCTCTTCGATGTCTATCAACTGACTGTTATATTTCTCTCTTGTGTCTCCCCTGATGATGTGATTATTACACGAAAGTGCACTTGGGAACTTTTCGTGTTTCATTTTCCCCTTGGACTCATAGGAATATATATATATATATATATATATATATATATATATATATATATATATATATATATATATATATATATATATACCGGCTACGTGTACAACGTTACAGAGAGGTGTTCAACATATGACAGGGGCCATAATGCCCAGACATAACTTTCTTACTAAGACTTACACCTCATTTCTCCTGGACTCGCCTCACACAGACGTACGTACACACAACATCAACACATCCCTTGACCTCTAGCCCACTTGGGGGGACGTGACCTGCTTGCTGGACGCTGCCGGAGCCCAGCAGCAGGCAGGTCGTGTGAGTGTGTGTGTGTGTGTGTGTGAAGATGATACCCCGCAGTGATGGTGTACCAGTCATCGTACGGTGCTCATTTCCCTACTGGTGTAGATATTTTTCCTCACCCCCCGCAGAGCCCACCATACCCTTCTCCCGCATAGAGTGCAACTTCGAAGCAACAGGAGCCCGATAAAAGAGGTCCTGGGGTTACAGTATATATATATATATATATATATATATATATATATATATATATATATATATATATATATATATATATATAATATTCCATGAGTAGCGCTTTGAACATGAAATATTTAAATACTCGTTTGTAATGCTCACCCATGTCAGTTCTGACCTGTGACCTTTCAACTCAAAAATGCTTTTGGCCAAAATGACTTTCGCATCGTTTTCCATTAAACCTCCAAGTGCTTCGGTCGGGAACAGATCACGAACGTTGACCGTGAGTGTAAACTGAGCTCAGTGTGGGGGTGGGTGAGCGTGCGGCCGTAGGATGTGTGCTAGGTAAGTCGACGTCTACTTGCTTCATTCGCTGGAGATATTCTGCCTAGAGAGGACGAACAAGGATACGGCAGGTAATAAAGACAAATGATCAGCACCATACAGGTGAACAGACACACACGCACACAGACAGGTGGCGTGGACCCACCTGGCGGCTGTGGTGGTGGTGGCAGAGCGTATGATGTACCACAAGCAACAGTGTTGCTAACCCACCGGAAGAGGATTTTCTTGGCTGTGCACGAGGTCGGTGCTCCAGTTTTTGTTGATGCTGTCTGTATGTTATTGCCACGTCAGCTAAACAAGGGTTCAACTGCTAATAATACTTAGCTGAGTGGATTAATTAACATAATTACTTGTGAATCCGATAGATGGTACGTTAATCTGTGAGCCAATTTACATATTGATTATGCATACAAAAGAAGACAAGTGATTACTTGCCGGACGACTTACCTTCTCGTCTCAGAAGCCCCTCTCTCCCCCCACGGGGCTCCTGCAGCGCACAGGAAGTCCGCCGCGCCGCTGGTCGGGACCTCAAGTTATAAGTGTAATGCTTCTCGTGTTTATGTTTGTGGGAAGAAAGTGCGGGACGATTGAGCAGCAAGAGTTCATTACCTTCATTATGGGTTCGTCAATGTTGTTGTGTGTGATGGGAGTGAGGGAACCTGTCAGATGATGTTGCTGACGTGTGAAGCAGGAGGAAGTAAGTACTTGACTCCCTCCCACCTGGGGTTTGGCTGCTGCTTGGTTTCCCAAGAGGTCGGATGTGGAGAGTCAAGTACTGTTGTAAACAACTGAGCGCTGGGAATATTTTGTCTGATTGTAAACGGAAAGATGTTTGTTTTGTTGTATAGGTGCTGAGTGTTTGTGGTTGCTTGCCAGCCTGTGAACCTCCTACGTGCTCGGCTTTGTGTGGTTTTGCAGATTTATTGAACTGCTTTTGAGGGTTGATGACCTAGCATATGGCGCGAAGTTGAGGGTGGAGCGAATAAGTTGTACGCAAAGGATATCTTGTTCTGATCTGACGCCATTTGATATTTTAAGGACATTTAGTTTGTTTGTAGCTTTTATGTAGTGTGTGTGTGTGTGTGTGTGTGTGTGTGTGTGATGCTCAGGAGAGTTGGTGTTTTGTGGAGATTAAACAATGAGCTAGTCATGGTGATGGGAAGGTTGGACTGGTGTGTGTGTCTAGGGTGTGTGGCATGACTGAACACTTGTGTGATGTCGACATTCTGGCGTGAGTGACGACTTACACCAGCGGTCACGAGAGACGGGGGTGCGGAAGCCACCAGGGGGTTGGCAGCTGGACCTGCCACCCCAGGATGCACCGCTCCGTTAAGGAATGTCATATTTCCATAATACGTGTACATTTAGCGTATCGTTATCACATCGTTTTACATAATCATTCAGACCATTTACCTTTCTCCACCAGAAGGTAAGAGTATGTGGATGATGTTAATTGTTGCCTAAGAATAGGTTAAGGTGTTCACCAGGGTAACCAGCGAACGATTCTGTCAGCACACACACACACACACACACACACACACACACACACACACACACACACACACACACACACACACACACGACTCTTGCTTCTCATTATAGTTGTCGCCTTCATTCCGCGCCCACTGTCATCTTATCCACAAACCTAAGAGAATTTCTCGAAAATGTTAATGAAAATGTTACCTTGTGATGACGTGTGCCGCTTAGCAGGGCCAGTCGAACCGCGACACTCATCCGTGAGTGGACTGGACGTTTTGTGAGTGGTATACAGAGACGTCGTGAGTGTGCATTGAAAGCTGTTTGGAAATGTGGTGGCGGCTTACGACCCACGCCATCCTCTTGACCAGAGCTGGACGATGGTTTGCATGAGGAGTGGCCAGCTGGGTCGTGCCTCTGGTCGCGAGGTGTAAGCTTCAGCTTCTGTCCAACACCAGACCACTACTCACGACATTTGGTCTACCATGATAACAACACACTTGTTACCGACCCACACACACTTGTTACCGACCCACACACACTTGTTACCAACCCACACAGGTATAAGATAATTTCTCATTAAGATTATTCTATGGTGATGACGTATGAAGTTGTTTTGTGCATCGTGAAGACGAGGGTACCTCAAACAATTATTAATCAAGCAGCCTAGAAACCCAGATAAGAAAATCAAAGGAGGACTATCCAAATGAGCTGCTAAGAGAGCAGAGGTGTGTCGGCTCAAGTATGAGAACGTCGCAGAAGATTGAAAAGACCGAATGTTAACCTCCTGCAGGAAGACGAACCTCCTGCAGGAAGACGAACCTCCTGCAGGAAGACGAACCTCCTGCAGGAAGACGAACCTCGGGAAGATTGAAAACCCCGCAGGAAGGGCGTCAAGGTCGGCTGATTATGGTGGTCGTGGGCGGCCAGGGTAGACAGTGTAGGTGTCAGCGGCAGACGACCCCTGGTGGTCCTGGCGCACGACCCCAGTCAGCCTGCTCCTGACATCCACCCACCCCTGAACGACTCGATGACGTCCCCGTCAGCCTGTTCCTGACACCCAACCACCCTCAGACGACCCCTGGGACCTCCGCCAGTCTGCCCCTGACATCCACCCACCCAGACGACCCTCGTCGGCCCCGTCAGCCTGTTCCTGACACCCGCCCACACCCAGACGACCCCCGTTGGCCCCGTCAGCCTGTTCCTGACACCCGCCACCCTAACAAAAGAGGAAGGCTTCAGTGGTGACACGGTGGGTCGGGGGAAGCGACCACAAAATGCGTCTGTTTCTGAGGCCAATTTAATGATTACATGGTTCCGGATAAAGGATTTTACCGGGGGTAACCCGGGGGTTGGAGGGCCGGCCGCGGGTGCTTACTTCTACCTGGGTTGACGTGCACCAAGACAAAGGAACCACGGGGGTCCGCCGGGCCCGCGCGGGGGTCCGCCAGGCCCGCGCGGGGGTCCGCCAGGCCCGCGCGGGCCCCCGAGACACAAACATGGTCAAGTGTCCTACAGATGAAATACATCAGTGATACAACCATAGAATGAGGAGCTACAGCTGAGTATTGAGGTCATGAATACAGTATGATGATAATGAGGTTTCGACCTGTACCTCATGATTGTATCTGGCCAACAAACACAAAATGGATCCAAAACAAATGTCTATGACAACGATTGTCAAAATTGTTTCCTTTTTCTAAAGAGATGAAAGAATTCAAAAGTTATAAATTTGCAAAGAAAAGTGATTGATAAAGATTTTTGTTGAAAAAATAATAGTAGACTTTGTTGATATATTTTGTTGCTGTACATGTTGAATTTAATGATAATTTTTGACATGGATTTTGGAAATCCTCTCTTGTGATTCCATGAATTTAGAGTTGTAAAAAAAAGCTGATTAGATTTTGTTTTTGTAAACTTGTTTGATACTGTTATCTGTCGATGATACAGTCCGGAACCAACTGCGAACTGAAAGATAATGATGAATATGATGATAATGATAATGGTAGTTATAATAACGATGATGATAATGATAATAATGATAATGATAATAATGATAAGGATAATAATAATAATGATAATGATGATAATGATAATCATAATGATAATAATGAT